>NW_018164737.1:183885-184561 GCF_001263595.1 Phalaenopsis equestris | reverse complement strand
GCTCAAATCCCGGGATTGATCAAGAGATCTATCCCAAAAGTAGCAATTTGATAAGGTTCTATGAATAACACCATTGTTACTAATAAAAGTCCAATTGAGTATTCCAACCTAAAAGAGCCATGCAAAACCTTACCAGAAACTTCTAACTTCAGTTGACGTCAAGAGCATTACTCGGTCGACGTTATTACCAAGAAAGATTATCAAACATACCACTCAATCCTTATGTGTTTACATATCTACCACCTAAACTTCAATCTTTACATTCATGTCACCCAACTGTTCGAGGAAAGGGGAGAGATCGGGGAAGAGGAACGCGGTCGGGAGAAGCTCGGTCGCGTGGTCGGCGAAGAGGAATCGGCGAAGAGGAGGAAAGAAGCGATCGGGAGAAGCGGAAGACAGTTAGAGAAAGAGGAACACGATCGGGAAGCTCAGTCGCGTGGTCGCGGAAGAGGAATCAGCGAAGATGAGGCAAGGGGCGATCAAGAGAAGCAGAAGGCAGTCGGAGAACGAGGGAATCGATCGGGAAGCTCGGTAGCGTGGTCGGCGAAGATGAGGAACAAGAGATCGGTCAGGGCAACGGGGTAAAATGACGCGTTCGAAAGCTGGGAAGCGGGCTCCTATAGGCGTTCGGCTTTCAATCGAAATTGCGGGACGCCGCTCTTTCCAAGGCGCCCCC
>NW_018164737.1:140452-183843 GCF_001263595.1 Phalaenopsis equestris | reverse complement strand
CGGGACGGCTCTCTTCCAACGTCGCCCCAAACGAGCGAATTTTGCGTTCGGATGCCGCACATCAGTGAAAACGCTGCGCCAAACAGACCCTCAATCTTTCTATTAGAAGGTAGCCAGCTAGAATCTGGTGAAGTTTGTTATACTTCCAAATTTTAAAGAGTTATTCCCTCTTTATTAGGAAAAAAATATTTTAGACTTTCAAATTTTAAGAAGAAATTATCACATTGATTCCCGTAATTAGTTAAAATTTTGATTAAAATTTTATACGATAAAGTTATCTGTTGATGCAAGAAAGTCATATATTCATGTTCTAAAACCCCGTATCTGAGATCTATCCTTTCCCCAGCTCTACCCATAGCTACAGAAGCAAGCCATCTGCCACCCCTAAATTTTCATTTCGTACCCTTGATTTTGAACAAGATCGATAAGATGAGAAAGACTGGGGAACAGTTTCAAAATAGAAGCATCGAGTTGTCAAAATTCATCCAAAATAATGCATTAACCAACTAAGAAGGAAACTGCAAGAATCTGGCAATAAAATATCCGCAGTTAGCAAAAGCCACTTATGGGCTTGCCCACAATTCCCTAACACTATTGTAGCCAATACACTTCGATCATTTGCTCATTCATGATTATTCAACTCTATGGGTTTTAGTTTATACGAATTTGATTCTATAAGGGGTTCCTAGGGCCATAATTGATAGTTGAATGGAATATCCTTGATTGTTTGGTTGTCAGCACCTGGAACCTCCTATTCCTCATGATGTTTCTTCTCTCACCCTTATTGCCTGTTTACAAACCCTCTTTCCTCTGCCTTATCTCTTTTTAAACTACTCCCTCATCTTTAAATTGCTAATTTTCCATTATATGATAACTTTGGTTCACCTTTGACACCTTAAATCCACCATCAATCACCTACCCATACATCTATCATTCTTGGATCATTTCATCATTCATGATTACTCCAGTCCATGTTAGACCATATAAACACAGTTCTATAAGAGCATATTAGGGCTACAATCCATTGATGGCTCACTTCTTATTACTCAAATCCTCCTATTCTCTCTATTAAAGTAAAATAAGCCTCTTCTCTCGTCGTTATTTCCTTTCTGCAATCCCTCTTTCTCATTCTCAGCTCTATTAATATACTCCCCTCACGGTTGCCACCATTAATCCATCACCAATTCATCTATTAACACATCCTTATCACTGCATTTTAAACTGGTTGCAAAATTCTGCAGCGAAAACTGATTTTAAAACTCATTGCAATGCAAAAATAACCCACCTCACATCCTGAAACCCCTTTATTACAAGCACTCACCCCTCCAAATCCATGTCATCCCTGCTTTAAACGTTCAAAAAGAGATCCATCTAGAGTACCCAATGACAAAAAAAATTAGCATTAAAACTCTAAAAATGTAGTGTCAATTACCTTTATTGATCTCGTATCTAATCCTTCACTAGTTTATCTATTTTATTGTTGTTGATGGTTTAAGTCATTGTGCCATCCTAAACCCTTGTTGTGTAGCGAAAAAGCGTTTTTCCAAGAAGGAGAAAGGGTGGCAATGCATTTCCAATGGTAAGTTCTGACTCATCCTGGTTGGTGTTAGTGTAGTTAGTCTACAATGTGAATTACAAGTTAAAAAAGTCAATTGTAAATTAAGAAAAAAAACTGTTTAGCAAATATGTTTTTGAAGCTCTGGGTCAGTTTAGTGAAATCAATATACCATATTATTTTTCGATTCAGTACAATACAAATAATAGGTTCCCATTTTGTTCTCTGAAGCCCATTCTTTGTTGATACAGAATAAATATACCAGTTAATAAACTGGCATGATCATCTACCGTTCCAATAACATCACATATCCTTTTAATCAAACTATTGTCATAATAGTACCCAATATTTCAGATATCTCAACATTCAGTGTCAATTCTACAAGGACCACAAGTAGTAGATGAACTCATTTTCCCATTTCGGAAGATCCTTGGATTTATTTTATCCTTCAGAAATGAGAAAGGAGATGTTCCTCCCAGTTAATACAAAAGGATTAAAATTGGAAAGAAATTCCAAAAATTATTGGTTGTTAGCAAGAATGATCCAGCACTCTTCCAATGCCATTTAACTTCAGCTTCTTATTAAACATTTTAAATACAATACACAGAAAATCATCTCAGGTAAAACAAAGACATTTGACCTTATGTACTGTTGTCTTCGTTATATCATGAAACTAATGTAAATTTGAAAATGATGATCATAACTTGGGCCAACCGAGCCATATGTCAAAGAAAGTAGATAGGAAACAAACGGACTTCACGTGAGAGGAAGGTTTCTCTCTTTCTTTCTTTGGAGGAGTAGATTAACAAACACAAAAAAAGAGTACTTCTAATTTTTGAAGGGTCTCGAAGCAACACTACTTAGCTAATTGTGGATGCCTAATCGCATGTGCCTAGGAAGAGCCAACCCGAAAAACTTCTGCGGCAGCAAACGAACCATTTTTGAGTAGAGCACATGATATCGACAACATACTCATATAAAAACCCTGTAAAGCCCCATGAAATTCAAAGATTCCAGCCAATCCCAATAACATCTAGACAAATTAAACAAAAGAAGTTTAAAATAATTTTATACCTGAAATGCAGTATTTCCAGCTACAATCATGGCAGTATCACCAGCATTTGCAAACCGATTGACCCATACTGAGAATTTATAAGAGTTAAAAATATGATTAAGAATAGGCAAGCCGTAGAAATTAAAAAGCATTTAAGCTCAAAAGTTTAATCTCTATGAAGTCTAAATAATCTAATATAAGTTCAAATTTAAAAAAATATATATATGCATGCTAAAAATTAGGTGAATGGCATAGAAACGAAACCAAATAAACAATTAGAAGCATCCAAATAACTGAGAATCAGCAAACCATGAGTATACGCTGTCTTCTTCTCAAAACCAGGTAAAAAAACCCCATCGAGAGAACTTTATTAGGCTGACATTTATTATTCATGAAAATATATAATCAAATTATATAGGGATTAATTTGATGAACATTAAAGAAGAAAGGCATTTAAAAAAGGTTTCGTGAAGTTATTCAAATTAATATCCCACTTTACACAATGAAGAATCTCCTAAAATTTCATATAAACATCTAAGATAACTTATAACCAGTCAGAAACTTTCTTAATAAACATTCATGCAATCAAATACAAGGATAAAACACTAATTTCATAAATTTAGATGGAGAGCTTGAAGAATATTTCAACATATTTAGTTCTCTTAAACATATGAATAATAAAACAATGACTAACAAAAGTAACTGTGGAAGCAGAGTTTTTCATAATAGAATTAATGAATTATATCAAGAAGCATTATATTTGATATATCATTAGAAAATGAATCCAATCAAACATGAATTTTAATACAATATTTGAATTATCAACTTTCAAAATTAGATTGAGGACCATCCAACCTTCAATTTCAATAAATTTACAATCAAACTAAACATTTTGAGAAGACAAGCCTAACGTTGCCAAAAGTAATATGATCAGAGTCTAAATAAGCCCAAATCAAACATTCAAAATATGATTAAAAATTTTAAAAAATATAAATTAAAAAGTCAAACAGCTTCCAAACCATACATGCTTATGGCCAAATAATGTCTCGATGACAGGGATCAAATAACTCAATTTTGAGGCCATTAAAGCACTTCGATATTAAAAGAATGTTGTATGATCAAAGAAATCAATGAGAGTCATCTAATAGAGTACTTTTAAATTTTTAGCTACAACAACAACAACACCAAAGCATGGGGTCGGCTACATGAATCATTTTTTCTCCATTGCTTCCTATTTAGTGTCACATTTTCATTTAGTTCTAATAAATTAAGATCATTTTTTATACAATAAGCCCAAGTTTTCCTAGATTTACCTTTGTCTTTCTTAACGTAAGTCAAATCTAAAACATCTACTTTCCTAATCCGATCATCAGATGGTCGACGCTTAATGTGACCAAACCAACTAAGACGAATTTCTACACCAATCCTATCAAGGATGTATTCATTTCGCATTTTGTCTCTAAGTGTAAAGTCACTCATCCACCTAATCATTCTCATCTCAGCAACACTTAACTTAATATTTTGCTTCTTTTTTAAAGGCCAACATTCAGCGCCATAGAGCATTGCAGGTCTTACCACCGTCTTCTAAATTTTCCTTTCATTCTGAGTGATACTTTCTATCACACAAAAGGCCCGAAGCATTCCTCCACATCAACCAATCAACTTGAATTCTACTATTAAAATCCCCATCTATATCACCATCGCTTTGAACAACAGACCCGAGATATCTAAATCGATCACACCTTTTAAAAACTTGATCACCCAAAGTTACATTTCTGTCACTAGAGCTACTACTAAAATTACATTTCATGTATTCAATTTTAGTTCTACTCAAATGAAGGCCTTTAGACTCCAATGTAGACCTCCATAATTCAAGTTTTTCCTATACTCTTTTCTCTCGTCTTATCCACGAGAAGGATATCAACAACAAAAAGCCTACAACAAGGTACATCCTCCTGTAAATGTCCAGTAAGACCATCCATAACTAAAGCAAAAAGGTACGGGCTTAAACCTGATCCCTGATGTAATCCAATAGAAATAGGAAAATATTTGGTCAATCCTCCTTCAGTTCGAACACAAGTAACAGCTCTAGTATACATATCTTTAATGACTTGATTATAAGTCATATCAATACCTTTCTTCTCAAGAACTCTCCAAAGGAAATAAAATCACAAGGAACCTTATCGTAAGCTTTTTCTAAATAAATAAAATCAAATGTAGATTTTCCTTATTATCTCTGAACTTCTCCATCAAACCTCTCAATAAATGTATAGCTTCCATAGTAGACCTGCCCATTTTCATCAAAAACTATAAACTGAGCCCAATTCTTCACATGAAGAAGACTTCAATTTGAAGAAAACATGGAAATAAAAAAATTAAAAAAAAAACTAATGTCCAACACAAACAACCTCCACTAATAACCATCATCCTTCGATCGTCATCACTTGATCGTTGCCATCCAACCATTTTCATCAAACTGTCGTCATCCTTTAACCATCATAATCAAATTGTTGTCATCATTGCCTAATTGTAATTATTATTTCCCAATGATCAACACACGTGTCATCTTTCAATTGCTACTATTTTCACTACAATCATAAGAGACAAAGCTAGTGCATGATGCCTTATTTTACTATCCCACTTTTTTTTATTAGAAGAAAGAGCAAACCTTTATAATCCCAAAAAATATAGTTCATCATTTCATTTGAATTTGATTACATTGTTTTTTCTCTTCTCAAGATTCCTAGTTAAAAAATCATGTCTCTTGTACTCTATTATTTATTTGTATATGTATGAGATCTTTATACAAAACTAAAACAAAAAACAACACAATTTACAGCCCAAAATTATCTCAAATGTAACAATTTTCATATCATTTTATATTGGAAATGGAGATATTCATAGCAAGACACATTGATGTATGCAATTTGCAAATGATTTAAATTTAATTGCGTCGGCTTCTTCCAAAGTAAAAAAAAAAAAGAATAATTGAAAAATATATATATATATATAGAATAAAAGTATCTTGGACTAGTATGCTGAAAAATAATAAAAAAAAGTAATTGATGTAGATATGAAATTAATAACTATTTATAGAATGATTAACTGACATCTAAGTGTAGTAAGTTCAAATTTCTTGGAAATGAAATAACAAAATATGGTGATATTGAAAAAAGAGTAACGTCAAAGTTTTTATAATGAAATTAAAAAAAATGCTATATGTTAGGAAAACATATGTCAAGTTAAAATTTAAAATGTCAATTCTAATAACACTATATTATATGGATATAACACTATACTATATGGATATGAGTGTTGTGATTTGAAATTTGAGTTAAGTAAAATAAAAAACATTAAGATGCATGTATGTTAAAACTAGAAAGAAGAAATAAGGAAAATTTATAATAAAGAGGAGTTGAAAATAACATTTATTGAAAATAAGGTGGAAAAACTACATTTTAAGTAGTTTGATCATTGATCATATAGTTTAGAAATACACCAATAAGCAAGAAGATAAAATTAATGAGAAGTACCAAAAAGGAATGAGTAAACAAAAGGCAGTAAAAAAAAGAGTTGTGCAAAACAATGCATAAGATAAAGTTAATATCTAATGCATCACCCAACCGGAACTAATGAAGAATTTGAATTTAAAGTCAATCCAAGATAATTAGGTTAAGATGATGATGATGGTTTCAAAATTGAAGTTGTGTATCTTAGCCAGCTAGGAATAATATGTAGTGCTTTGCAACAAAAGCTTACCAAAGCAAAGAATATGAAAACAAAACTACATTTGGATGCATCTTTTTTCAAGTTCCACAATTAGTATTACTTTCACAATGTAACATGAAACCACACCACCAGTCGAGAAAAGCCTAAGAAATCGTAAACAGTGATGATGAACTTGAAGGAGGGAACTAAAGCAATAATGAGGTGAGGGTATGACTAAACCCAGCAGGGAGGCAGTTTTCATGATTACCAAAAGCAAACTTATGGCTGCCTAAATTCTATTGTTTTTCACTAGGAAGGGGTCAGTACTCTAGAAAAAAGGCCTCCAGGAATAATGAATATATATATAACCATGATATTAGAACTATAACTATCACAGATGTCACGATCCGGCCCAGGGCATAGAATAATTAAGGCAAAAAACTGACAGTCAAACGAAAAAAACCTATCTAAAAGTTTCATTTCGAAATCACATAAAACCCAACAAAGGACAAAAGAGTCATTCGAAGTCATAAAACTTAATTTTATGATATTTGATTCACATTTAATTTTTTATATTAACATAATATAAACTTGAACTATAATACCTACCATCCCACACTCCTCAGTGCCTGTACATAAAATCTTTTAAGTCCATAGAGTTTATATATTGTTTTACGTAAAAATATAAATAACTTACACGTTGAGTTAAATTACTCAATAAGTAAATAGTTATAGATTACAATAATTCTCATTTTAAAATAATTTGAAAAAATTACAATTACAATAAAAATGATTGCGCAATAAAAGAAAACATTTTCACTTTCTTTCATTCATTTATGTTACACTTTTCATTATTGGTTCACTGTCTAAACATAAAATTTAAAAAATATACGTTTAATCATTTCTGTTTTTATTTTCATTTACATTTTCTTGCACAGGTACATTGCATTCCCCTTCCAATACCATCCAGGGGTGACTCTCATATGCATGCATATATCATATTTTATTCCATTTTTCTTGTATTAAACAATTAAAAGAAAATATGTACATTTACATTTAAAATAAAAGTTGGGAAACAATAAATAAAAACTATTATAAAATAAATCATATTTATCAACCTCAACATTGTAGTCAAATTGACCTATAGGAACAAATTAAATTATATCAGTTATATCCCACATTAAGATGTCAAATTTCGTAAATTAACTTTTATAATTCTATTTTAGAGGCATTCTAAATTTTCTTTTGGCAAGCTTCATTTAAGAATCACTTTATTAAGCCTTAAACTTAGGTTTTGGTGTTCTTAAAGTTTTTAATTTAGCCCAAATCTAATTAATTAGGAAAAGAAAATTTAATTATTACAAATCAAACTTTATACATGAATTTCCTTTCCTTCCCATGTCTTAGCTTCATCATCAAAATCCCTTCACTAGCAAATAAGAGTTTCGTTAGGCTTTGGTTTTCCACTTCACACCTGCGGCTCTTCTCCTCTCGTAATGGAAATCTGCATCACCTCACACCTTCCAATTGAGACTTAATAGATTATATCCTGTTCAAATAGCTTAATATACTATTAAATACCTTCGGTCCTTCCACCAACCCAGTCCGCACGAGCGCCTTCTCATCTTTTTGTTATTCGTCCACCGCACGCGAGCACTACGTTGCTCTTGTTCCTCCTCTGCCTTTTGTTGTGACTCAACCCGCAAGTATTTGCCGCTACAACCTCCTTCTCTTTTACAAGCTTAGGGCACGATAGTACGCACCATCCACGCCTCTGCCTTCTTCTTCCTCCACTGGTTCGCAAGGTAATTGCACACTAAACCGCAACCTCCCTCTCTGTCGAATAGCTAGGGCATAAAACAATCCCAACTGCTTCCCGTTTACGATACGCCAGCTTCACACGACAAGGTAAGTCACACCATTCTCTCCCCCTCCTCCTCCTCCTCCTCCCTTATTTTCTTCTTCATCCTTCGTTTCTCACGCTCCCTCTGCTTCGCTCGCTCACTCATCTGATTCGATGCGTGTGATTGGTGTGAACAAACAATACTATTCTTATGTTGTAACTGAAAAGATGCTTATCTCAGTGTCTATTTGATTTCCTATTATAATTATTATTTAATATTTATTTATTTAATTTCAGTTATTACAATCTCTCATACAAATTTCGTCCTCGAAATTTGTAAATCTACTCCAAGCCTCAAATTACTTCTCATTAAGTAAAATTTAAATTATCCAAAAATTTTCAGGGAGTTTAAATCTCATTCAACAAGATGAAATATAAATATAATAAAATAAGTTCTGATACAAAATAACTAAACTCACATTCCCCATCAATTGAAATAGGGTAACATCACATCTGAAACAATGTAGCATAATAACACGCCTCTTCTCAAACATAAAACACATTAAAAAGACACTGCTAGAACATGTGATAAAAGATGAAACTCATCAATTCTTGGTAGCATTAACATCATCAATAGGTTCTTTAGGCTCATTATGAGTAAGAGAATAAACTCGACGTGGAACTGACAGTCTTGGTTGAACATGATTAGGAGTTGAACCTATAAACCCCATCTTTCTCTGCCCACCTAAAATCTTCTGTGACGGAACTCCACCTAGTTTATGTTCATCTGAGGTTTTCTGACCAAGTGACGTGTAGTTTTTAATTGTGTGACCAGGCTGACGACACCAGTAGCATGTGTTTAAGCCCATCAAAACCTTCACCCTTATGTTGTTCTCCACATTTGACACAAGTGACTATGGTACAACAGAAAGTGCCACCACTGAATCTATCAGAATTGAATTTCAGCTTCTTCACATTGTATTCTTCTGATTGATCTACATGCTCTCATTCATCAATATCATTCCTCTTGTGCATCTCCTTGCGCTTCTGAATAAACTGATAATCAATCTCCACTCGTCTAGCCCGCTCCACTAAAACTGAATAGTCATCAATCCCCAATTAACATTCACTCATAAGGCCGCATGCAAAATGAGTGAATTGTGAGAGTAGGTGAATAAGAAAAAGCTTTCTATAGTGGGGGTGAGTTTTATGTGGTAGAGATGGTCCATGGAATGTTAAAGATAAAAAATTGAAGACGGCATGCTTTTGCACTACCTCTGAGTTGAGAAGCATACATTAGAACAAAGACTCCCTCAAAAAAGATAAATTCAATCAATGCATCAAGAAGAAAAGAGAAAACTATAAAATGAGCTAGGGTTTCAAACTGACAAAGACTCAATTTTTTCAAAGTGCAAACTAACAAAACTCAATCTTTTAGGGCTTCCTTTTTCATCCTTATCTAACCTAGAATGTATGTTAGGATGTTCACATAGAAGTTTGCCTAGAGTTTCTTTCTTACTAAGAAGAAAACATATTCATCCTGTTTACACAACAATAGCACTCTTAAAATCAAATTAAGAATGGGGATGAGATTCCATGTTCATAAGAGGCATGAAAATTGACAGGATACAGCATTTAATTTCTTTCACTAGGACGAACCAAGCATGCATTAAACGCATACATACAAGCTAATTTAGTCAATTTTGAGAATTAAGCTGAACTTCCAACAGAAAAATATATATATATATATATATATAAGAAAATGATGGCAATACGCTTACAAACAATATTTTGGCAGCATTTCAAAGCTCAATAAATTAGTTTATGTATTGTTTTATTCCGAAGTGATGCAACATACCATTAAATGAACAATATTGTGCCGCACCTTGCCACTCACAAATACAATAATTCCCTAAAATAGCTTGAGAATGAGCTCTTTTGAAGTAGGGTGTTAAATGGAAACAAGTTAAGAAAAACCGATTAAATTTGCAAGCAATAGATGGAGAGAGCTATAGAAAATTCAAATGATACAAAACAAAACAAGATGAATACCAACTGTATAAATGAAAACTTATTCCATGTATCTGAAATCTTTGATCCCTTACAACTACTGTACTTGATGGGATAAGTAAAATAGTGCTAGTTGATTCCCTTCGTAATGTTATTTTCCCCTTTATTTTAAGCATGACCACTTCTTTGCCTCTTCTAATTGTTATGCTAGTTTACCAGATCTAAAAACATATCCAATAAGCACTATATCTTCATTTGATAAGAAGAAAAAGAGTCCGTATATCAGACTAATATCCATCTAAAAAACTTGGGTGAAGAAACAGAGAGTACCATTAACCAATAAAGAACACCAAACCCTTTTGCAAAGCCATGTGGAAGGTATGGAGGGCAAAGTGATTTATGGGGGTATAAGGGAAGCATTTAATATATTGTGAATGTCAAAGGCAAAGATTAATCAGAGAAACAGTACAGTATTAATGCATGACAGGGGTAAGAGAGAAAGGTACTTCATAAGTAACTGATGACTCCTACATCTACTTACTCTCCGTTTGGCGCAATGTCGAGGCAGCGGCGCGGTCCACGAACCGCATTTCCGTCATTTGTTTAATGCATTCCAAAAGGTGACACGTCGTGATATAACTTTTAATGTATTCTCTCAGCGCAGTTCAGACGTTGTGTTCTGCAGTTTGGCTTATCATTTTATCCTTCGCCCCTCTCTAATTCTCCTTTTCTGCTTCTATCTCCAAGTCCTATCTCACGAGGTATCCGTTGTGCGCAAAATTTTGGGATCCCAAGCGAGGTTTCCTTCTTCTTATCCTTCCTATTTGTGCCGAGTTTGCTCCGATCTCTGAGGTATCTTCGATCTCACCCTGATTTTGGTTGGTTGTTTTCGCGACATTTCGATTTCTCTAGGGATGATCCGTGGTTTTTCTTATTACAAGCATGTGTTTGTCCTAGCTTATGCAAACACGTATATGTTAGCATTTCGGTAGAAAAAGCCATCAAACTACACCCTAATTTTTTTTGTTTTTGTTTTATGGTTTTCTTTTTGGGATTTTGGTTTATCTGTACCTTGGCATTTTGGTTTTTTCAAACTCTATTTTGATAATAAAGTTTAAGGTTATTAGTTGGCCTTACGGTTTCTTTATGTGGATATTCATGCGGGAAGAATTTGGCCGATTTTGCGTATGATTTTGGCATATAAATGTGGCATTTCAGTTTACTGCTATGGTGATTTTGATACAATGCCCTAAGGAGCATTTCCGTTTATGGGGATTTTAGGAATGAAGAAATGCGGACAAATCGATTGATGCTAACATTTCGGCTTGCTATTGAAATATGCTAACCATCACACTATGACCGAATTCTTTATGTAGAAATTGATGTTTAGACAAGTAATGCATAATACTTTATACTTGAAAAAAATGCTTGATATAATATTTATCATTTCAGTATATTTCGATATGAATTGAAATAGTATATGTGCACGTATGGCTCTCTCATATTCAGTTTGATATGATTCATAATAGTTTATGGATTGGAATAAAAATATTATCTACGCATCATCTCCTCTCATATGCACTTCTTCTGTAAATTTTTATACTATGTAATTTTTTTAATTTTGGCCAAATTAGAGATTTAAATGGGAAATACAAGGAAAAGTGGAGCTTCTGCTATATGTGAAACAGTAATAAGGATAATCATGTGTGTTTTTTGTCTGAATATAGGCACACAACATTTTTCAACAAAGAGGGATGATACAAATTCAAAGAAATAATCGAAAGAAAGTGTGATAGAATGCAATTAAAAAAATAAAGCGGGACCAATTAAAAAAGGATTACAAATTATAGAAAGAATAAAAACGAGAGACTGCAGGCCTTGATTAGAGTCATACAAAGAGGACTATTCTAGAAATTATGAAAGTACTAAGAGAAACTTCAAAATTTTATGAAGACATGGCTTCGTATTTTTGTTCCATGAAAATGATAAAAGATCCAACTAAGAGAGTTTTTATGAGTTTCGAGCCTGAACGTAGGGTTGATTACATACATTTCTTTTATAAACAATCATGGTGTCTGAGTGAGCTATTTGTTTATGTTATAGCTTCATCCAAATTCTTACATTTATTATCCAAACAAACTCATTATCAAATTCATATTGTGAGATATATCTCTATTTGATGTGATTTCATCATTCTATTAATGCTTGAAATGATTTTTTGATAAATGATGAATAACAGGGAAATTTCATCATCCTATTAATGTTTCATGTGTTTTTTCAGATAAATGAAGAATAACAGAGAAAGACAACGTTGGAAAAGACTAATTGCAGCCGCTATGTGTTTGATATATGAGTAATATAAGTCAAATGTTGTGTATATTCCTTTCATGACAACATCATTTATTGAGAACAAAAGGTTTGGTGAGGTACTTTCGGATCATCCAACTAGATTACACATGTTTCATCTGCAACGAGAACTTTTTTTAGATCTATTTGAGATGCTACATCAAATTTATGGACTCAATAGATCCTCTAGAATGACTTCAAGAGAGATGTTAACCATAAACCTCTAGATTTTAGCACAAAATGAGTTAGGGCCCGTTTAGGGCAGCTTATTTCGTGCACCTGGTCTGTTTGGGAAAACTGCGTTTTGGCAGCTTATGCGTTTTCAAAACGTTGAAAACATTGTTTTCACACCACACCTATCTAGGTGCGATGACAGTCTTCTGGCTGCAGTTTGGTTTAAAAAAAAAAATAAAAATTTGTAATAGTCATTGCACCTAGCTTATCAGCAGATTATTCAATAAGCTACAGCTGCCCCAAACAGAACCTTAGTTAGGTCTATCATGGAGTGATTTCAACACTCCTCGGAAACAATTAGTAGATATTTTTTAGACACATTTCAGAGCACACCTAGAGAGATTTTGAATGATCCCCTCTATATGTCATATTTTAAAATAAACTTTAGTTTTTTATATTTTTTAATATATTTAAATTTACTCATTCGATTTAAATAACTTACAGGATTTCATTGGTGTTACCGACGGAATACATATTAATGCGCATGTATTTTGATGTGAAAAGATTGTTTATATCAGGCGGTGTGGCTCACCAACACAAAATATTATGGTTGCATGTAATTTCAATATGTGTTTCAATTTTATAATAGCTAGATGGGAAGACAATACACATGAAAGTCAAACCTTCAATTTTGTCGTACAAAATAGCCATTATAATTCTTCTATGCCGCCTCAAGATTAGAAATTTACCATTAAAAAATTTTATAGCTTATTTCCTAACTTGTATTACTAAATTACTTATATGTAGGAAAATATTATCTGTTTGATATTGCCTATCCCATACAACGCGAGTTTCTTAAACCATATCCTGACATGAGATATCATCTCCCAGATTTCAAATGGCTAGCCAAGTTGTTCGGGGAACAAAGGAAATGTTTAACAAGCAACACTCATATATACGCGGTGTCATTGAGAAAACCTTTGGGGTGTGGAAAAAATGGGTGATTATTCGAGACATGCCGGCATAAACATTCAAGAAATAGGTGAATATTGTGGTTGCAACAATGGTTATCCAAAATTATATTTGTCGTCATCCTACAACATCCGACATTGATTTTAGCATTGCTGGCGAACATCAGTCGACTATATATTACTAAATGATTTTGATCTGAGTGACACTAGTACACATGACAGAGACAGCATTGGAGATATGATTCAGTTGCGAAAGCAGATTACAAGTGCATTAGTTAATGTGTGTTGCTCATATGTTATTGTATAAGGACAAACAATTAATCATTTTTTGTCAACGCCTTCGGCAAAAATATCTATGTGAAATATTGCACAATTTATTATAGTGTTTTCTTTGTTATATTAGCATGTCGTTTATCCCACTTGGATGGCCTCTTAGGCAACCATGGGTGTAAAACAAGTTTTTTTTGCATATTTTTTTTTTCCGAAATGGAGATTTATGATGAGATATATGACCTTAGAGATTCTTCTAGATGACATTTATGTTGTTACGGCTGTTGACATTTATGAGATCGATATCAAGGCAATCAAAATCACCTTTCGTTTCAATCATATGATTGTTGGGGTTCTTCCGAAGGGCCTTTGTGCCAATATGCTTCTATGAAATATATGTGATTGAAGCCAACGAAGACACCCTTCTTTTTCAATCATACGAATGTTGGGGCTCTTCTGGAGAGCTTTTGCGTTAATATGCTTATGTGACATATATGAGCTCAGTGGTGTGTGATTAAAAAGTAATAAAGATCGCTTTTCTTTAAAATCTTCAGTCTTAAAATAATAGATTATTCATTAATTTATATTTGCTATAATAACTCATATTTTTATAACTTTATATCAATGTATTATTCTTATTAGTTAATTTTTATTATAGCATTATCATTGTACAATTAATGCAATCAAATTTTATGTTTATGGTTTTCAACTTTTAGTAAATATAAGTTCGATGACTTTTGGTGCTTTGAGAGTCTTGTACTACAACTGTTGATTGCAATGTTGTTTACTTGCATCATGAAAAACAAATTTTGCAATTGTTCAAGAAATAATTCAGGAGAGGGCTATAGGTTTTACTTTGGATGGTGACCAGGCATGCAAAGCATCTTTCGAGAATAAGTTATCCATTAAGACAGATCATCTCGATTTTAAATGTAATATCGTGATAATTAGGGTTGTCACAATGGCTCGTTGTTTGCGAACAACTCGTTTTCGGCTTGTTCGTTAGCTCACGTTTGATTTGTTTGTTAAGCAAACGAACCGAACACAAACAATTTTTTTGTGCTCGTTATATAAACAAGCCAAACTGAAAAAAGTTTTGTTTGTTCGTGTTCGGCTCGTTTTGACTCAAAATAATTAAATATACATAAATGATGAGAATTATTTTTAAATAATTTAACTGACTACAAGGCTACTAAGATTTATAATCAAATAAAATTAATATATATAGATATATATAATTCTATTTAAATGAATATTTTATATAAATAATACGATTTAAATCTTGCCCATTCCTTTAATATTCTACAACTGTCTGACTAGGACTATCAAAATGGCTTCTTGTTGGTGAACAACTCGTGTTCGACTCGCTAAGCAAACAAGCCAAACACGAACAAATTTCTTGAGCTCAATATATAAACGAGCCGAACACGAACAGTGATATTTTTAAACAAGCCGAACATGAATCGAGTATATGCTCGCTCAAGGTCAACCTGTTTACACCCCTAGTGATAATATTAATTTTTGTTCTTGTATTTTTATTTTTTTATTTTGATTGTTGTGTAACTCATTGTTATGTGAGATTGTATCTTTTAGATGTAATGTTTGAACTTGTGAGATTATGAGGATTCTGAATATAATTTATATTTTCTTATATGAGTTATTAAGCCTAAAATAGTTCTCTTCCAAATACAACAATACAGAGGCAAAACAGTTGTTTCTTCACTAACAATTGAAGTACAAATGTTTCACAACTGAACTAGAAAGACAGCTTCATCAGCGGCAACTTCTTCAAAAAGCTATAACTGCCCCAAACAAACCCCAGGACTACTATCCAAAGTCTAAATAATGAGTGAAGTGCAAAAAATAGTGTAAATTAATTTACAAAAGATACAAATATAATGAAGAATGGCTGGAATTATAACCCATAACCAATATCATGAAGCGCCTATCAAAGTTGATACCCTTCGATGGAGATAACACATACAATGACTAACACGAAAAAAATAGCTTGTTGAAAAAAATACTAATTAATATGATATGCATAAAGATTATCAAACTCAAATAAAGTAATAGTGTATCAGGCAACATTAACTAATACAATAAGCAATTTTTATTATTCAAAGTTAGAGCCTGTGTCACCTGGAAGTTTTGGTACGCCAAGACTTTCACAGAATACATCACAAAAATGGTTGCAATTTCTTGATAGAAGATCATACGAGTCACCAGGCCATTCTCGACTAAGTTCCCTCAATATTTGTTTTACTTTAAACAATGAACAGTTAGTCTCTCCAAGAACAATCCTCTCACGATAGGTATACATTGGGTTTTTACCAGAAGGGCAATTGAAAACTCCAGGACCATTTTCACAGAAGCCAAATGACCATTCTTCATCTCCATAAACCTGCAAAAGTAAAAAATATTATGATGCCAAACTGAAAAGTAAACCTCAATGAACAACCACCATTGTCGAAACAGAAATCATAGCTAAAAGCAAGTAAGCAACGTTGCAAATACGAGGTGAGTCCCAACAAATCATGAAATTAGAACCAAGTGCGATGGGACAAGTGTGCTAGTTGAAATAAAGTACAATTAATAAATGAAGCTCAACCAATTCAGAGTAAAGAACAAATTTGATTTTCAGTGCAAACACATGCTAACTTTTGACAAGATGACTATAAAAACAACTTTCTCTTGAATAAGTATTCAGCCTCTTTTTTGAAAATGGTATCCATGAGACATTTAAAAACAAGTAGATTTTGTAATGAAGAACCCATTACGTGCAAGCTATTTGGGGCAACCTTAAATATAGTCAAAGGTCAAGCTTGTTCTCTAAGAGACCGAAAGTGTATTCCCTCTCTCAATGCAAATTGTGCTTTTTTGGCCAAAAAATACTGAAGATCTTTCTAAACTCTTGCAAGACTGGTCCCGACCGCTCCTTCCTAAATAGAAAGATCAACATTGCGGGTAGGAGTGTAGATATGTCATACCAAACACGTGGAAATCTGAAAGTGCAAGCCCATTGGAAACATGATAAGCGAGCTTCAAATCACAATGTATTTTAGGTTGCACTCTATTTATTTTCAATTTATAATAAAAAAATGCTTATAATGTTGACTCTATTAGGAATGGATCATGTCCTCTAAAATTTTGAATCTATTTTGTGTTTGGTTAACAAATATGATAATATGAAGCAAGGACACGAACACGGGGACAAGACATGATTGAAAAAATAAGACATAACACGCACGGACATTTTTTAATATTTAATTAATTATTATTATAAAATATATTTTTTTTTCATTATTTTTTATTAAAGATACCACAAAACCAAGAATACAACAACAAGCCTTCATCAAATTAAGTGAGGTATCACAAAACCAAGTATGCGAAAATAAAATTTAACTTTACAAAACCAAGTAATCACCACTTGGGTTTTATAAAAATTTCACAAGAAAAATAATGATATTTAAAAATTGATTTTAAATTTCAACAAAAGAAATAATTAACTTATATTAAATTTCAACAATAATCAAGTTTAATGTTGCAAATTGGTATTCATGACAAAATTTCTACCACACAAATGTGCTAGCCACTAAATAAATAATAACAAGAGTAATGATAAATCACTCGAAAGAATGATCCATTCCTCTACAGGTACATTGAGTTATTGTCGAGATTTACAAAGTGTAAGAAGAATATGCACACAACCAAGCACCCTTGGTTTTGTAAAGTTCAAATTTTATAAGGTGTGTTTGGTTGTGTACATAAAACAACTTACCATATACATTTGGGTTTAATATTTAAAGTGTGCTTGCTTGTGTGCATAGAACAACTTACCATATACAAAACAAATAATAAAAGGAAAGACATATGACACGAGGGAAATTTACGTGATTTCACCGCCTTAAATATCATATTTTCTTTCTAACTTATCATGATTTTACACTTGTAGAAGGTTCTTTGTGATATTTTGTAATTTACAAGTGTTGAGCACACACAACAAAGTCAAAATAGCCAAAATAGGGTGACCTGGCATAACCGCGCCATATCTGGGCGTGACTGCGCCAGATTTAGCATAATCGCGCCAGATCTTGATGTGACTACATCAGTCTGGCTTAGCCATGCTGACCATGGGAGTGGTCAATCCACCGAAAGACCAAAATTCAATTTGTGAGGAAATTTCATGGCGATTTTGGCCAAAAGCTATACAAGGGATGCTAGGGAACGACTTGGAGTTGTTGGGCAAACCTTGGAGGCTTTCAACATCAGAAATTAGGGTTTTAGAGCAAATCCTAGGGGTCTTCTTCCTCTTCTTTTGGAAAGAAGACTCCTAGAGTTGGTTTTTCTTGTGAGTACTCGAGAGTTTGACAAGTGAGGTGAGTGCTCTTGTATGAAAGGAGTTTTGTAAGAGCTTGTATTAAACAGAGAAAAGTGTAGAGTATTGCTAAGGACTACTTCGCTCTATGAGTGTTGTGGGCCACTTACACTGCAATCCTTATTATTATGTCTATAATGAAATTTTTCGTCTTTACTTTTCTCAAGCATTGCAATTGACTTCATTTTATGCTCCTATGATGAAAAACTTGTGGTTTTATTGTTGTTTCATTTTCTGTATTTTTTTTCCCTCAATATTTTTGTGTGCATGAATTCCGTATGTTTATGTGTTAACTTTTTAGACATAATTTACTTTGATTCAAACACGATAGAATGTTGAAATCTTTTATGACTAGGACTAACGTCATTCGCTTCGAAGAACGAACAAGTTAACCACAAGTGAAATAGATATATTATCATTAGGGCTTTACAACATAGAAAAGGGGATATGAAAAATCTTGGGAAACGCAGTACGGTTAAGCAAAATTTAACCGTATATGGTTTCTGATTTTTCTTATGACCTAAGCATATGCTAAAGAGAAACTACTGTTTCTGGTTGTCAACAATAGTAAGAGTTCCATACAAAAAACAGAACTGTCATAGCGATGCATTTGATATTTAAGAAGCAAAAAATCACTTCATAAAAGTAGAAAAAATAAGATACACACCTTACCAAACAGTGAGTATAAAGTGCACTAAAAAAGAAAAAAACTATTAAAATTACAATTAAAAATATGATAATATTAGTTTTAAAATCCCAAGACAGCCACCAACCAAGCAAAAATCACCCCCCAATCACAGCCACAGCCCACCCCCATCACAGCTCCATCTTAACCCTCACACAGCCACAACCCAATCCCAAGACAGTCACCAACTAGGCAGAAACCACCCCTATCACAGCCACAACTCATCCCCTGTCACAGCTCCATCACAACCCAAAAAAAAATGCATATCCACCGGAGCTCTTTCAACACAAGTAATCCCTCAATCCTTATCCAAAAGAATGGCATTTGATCAAGCTAATAGAGCATAGTCTTTATTATTTGATTATGATGGGCAGTAAATATCATAATAGCTATGTTAATGGGCTAACATTAGATAATGCAGCATTAAAATGGCAGGTCAGCTTGCATCACCAACACATAACCAAAGGCAGCAGTAAAGAGACACACACACACATAAGAATTGTTGGAGCGCATCTAGCCTAAAATGTTGCGGTGAAACGCTGCTCTTTGGTAGCACATTAAAGAGAGAGACACAACATCCTTTTATAACCACATTTACCAATAAATATTAAAAATTCAACCTTTGAATTATTGCTTCCATTAAGCAGCAAAATTAAAGTCTAAAGAACATTCAAAACCAATTGTTCTCCAAGTTTCTTCATCAAACATTCTATTTATCAAAGAAACAATATGAAGAAAGCACTCTCAAGCATGAAACAACCACCAACCACCAGTACACACATTTAAGTCCAACACCCAACCAAAGGCAGCAATCGAGAGAGAACACAAAAAAGGAGAGCCAAAAAATCACAGAAAAAAGTCATTCCTTAGAAATTCACCATAAGAAAGAGCATGATATTACTCACAGAGCACTGCAAACTTCTCACAGCTAAGGCAAAACCCAAATAAAAGCACGAAAAAGTCATTCCATCAAAAATCACCCAAAGAAAGGCAACGATATCAATTACAGAGCACCACAACCACGGATCGTAAAGAGGAGGAGAAAAGCAACAATCGAGAGAAACGCGTGAGAGAGAGAAGCGTGAGAGGGAGCCCTTGTTTAGCGAACGAAGCCATGGGAAGAGGGCAGAGGAGAGGAACAAAGAGACACCTAGGGCACGGGATGAGGGCAAGCGCAACAGGAGGGCCGAGAGGTAAGAAAATTCCTCCAATGGTCATCTGGTCGAACCAGCAGCCGGCGTTTATTACAAAACAAAACCAGTGTATCGCAAAACGCACAGAAGATGGAGAAAACAAGCAGCGTGGTGGCGTTTTAAAAACGTAGAACCTTAAGTTTCTCGCAATGTTCACACAAAGGATGATTCTTATTAGGTTTTGAATCATGGGAGTTGTACGTGTACAAAGTGGAGTTTTTGATGCTAGATGAACCCACACTTCCTACCATCGTAAGCTTCTTCCTGCTTTCTTCTCCTCTAACTTTAGCAAAAATTTCCTTGGTGGTATGGAGAGGCTTCATGCCCATGATTCTTCCTCTGAACTCATATAAGTTCTTATTTAGAGTCAAGAAGAACTTACTCATCCTCTTCTTCTCTACTATTGTTTTATACATCATAGCATCTTGAAGGCACTTCTACACATGTATCATACATATCTAAAATGTAACAAATACTTTGATAGTGTGTTGAAGTATTGAATGACACTCAACTCTTCTTGTCAAAGCTCATGCAATTTTGGCTCAATCTAAAACAATTATGCAGTGTTTTCAGTACTAGAATAAGTATCACAATTGCTTCCCAAATCTCTTATGATGTCCTAAAAAGTATATGGAAGCATTAAAAGAAGATATAACCATTGAGTTTATGATTTGTAATAAAAGTAGAGAGTCCGGAGGCTGTTTGGATAAAATTCTTGGTCTCTAATTCAAAACTAACCTCCAAAGTAGAAAGACATCTTCATTCCGTACTTTTATAATAAACCATATGCACGTTTAGGGTTGGATAAGAGAGAACTTCACTGCAGCTCTGCTTGTTGCGATCCTTCAGAAGGCTGGCCCAGGGCTGTGAATTTAGCTCGAAAATCGTTAATCGCTCGAAAATTGATTCGAATTTTGGTTCAAATCGAGATCGGATCAAAATAAGCAAGCCAAGCTACGCACCAAAATTTTGGATCGAATTTTTTTCGAGTCAATTTTGAGCTGACCCCAACTCGCCTCAAAATCGGATCGTTGACACAATCAATGTTGTCAGGGTCGTGAATTTAGTGAATTCAGCTTGAAGATCATTAATCGCTCAAAAATTGATTAGAATTTTGGTTAGGATCAAAATGAACGAGCCGAACTACGAGCTAAAATTTGGATCGAACTTTTTTTAGCCGATTTTGAGCCGACCCCAACTTGACTCAAAATTGGATTTTGTTAATAGCCCTAGGTCGGCTGACTGGACTGGCAAGGATCAACAGGTAGGTAGTTGACTTGGCTCGGAAGGATTAAAGAGTGCTAGGAAGGCTAGCCAGAAAGGGAACTTGTAGCCGCTCTGCTTGCTCAGAAAGGAACAATTGGCTCGCCGAAGGAATGGCCTACATGGAGACTGGATACTGCAAGGAGGATTCCAGCGCTGAACAGCTGCTGAAATGGCTTTGATGGTCAATGAAGAGATAGGATTTCTTTCCTCATAACAAGAAAGCTTCCTCTAAAGATGCAAATAATGTCGTCGAGTGATGCAGATGATAATGTCGAAGATGTCTCAGGATGCAAGCAATGAAGCAGAAGACCGACATAGAAGACAAAAAAAGTAGGCTACGCCACTTTATGAAGCCTTACAAATGTTGTTTAAAGCAGATAAAGCCTTAGAACAAAACCAAGACGCAAATGGCGTCAAAAGAAGCAGATGCATGTTGACCTCATTTTTGTGAGGTCTTTCTTTCTTCTTCCTAGAGCCTAGGATCTAGCTTTAAGAGTTTTCTATTGACTATCTTAGAAAACCAGCATTAAAACTTGTCCCCTTAGAAATTCCAAAATACTTCATATTTTCTTGTGATGCCTAGCATTTATGATCTCAAAATCATCGTCTTATGGATAAGCGGTTAAGAGCTATTGTGTGAAGACCCAGGAAGAAATTCCTAATAGGACCACAAGCCCTAGAAAAACCTCCTCACGACTTTATCATCACACACACACACCAACTACACAAAATTCACAAAATTGCACGAGATAGGACTTCAATCGAACTTAAAAGATGGGTGAAAATGCAAACTTCTCCAAAAGACCTCCGATGACAAATTAGACTGCGTCAATGCGTCCGGGACACCAATTTTATGAGGAAGGAACACTCACATTGCCATATTTAAAACACGAGAAAATTTACACACAAATCGATGAATTCGTCAAAATGACCTCCGACGGCAAAACGGACCGCATCAGCGCATCCGGAACGTCAAGATTACCCAAAAATGATATCAATTTTGGTTATGTTTCGATGCACGAGTAAAACAAATCAAATTTTATTTTTCAAAATATTAAATATTTTTTACAAATTTTACTCCTTAATTATAACCTAATTATAACCCTAATCCCTATTTTACCCTTTCACCGGCACGTCTAAACCTTCGTTCAGTCATCTTAAGGCTCAATCCTGCGGCTCGTTCTGCTCCCTCTCGCCCGTGCCCTATCTTCCACGGTGGATCCACGCGGTATTTCTCTGCCGTCGATTATGCTCGATGCTCGTCTCTTCGAGCTCCGCTCAACCGAGTGACCCGCCAACTACGAAGTTCCACCTGGTCGGCCCTTCTCCTTCTCTAGGCTTTTACTTCTCCTTCTTATTGTGACGTTTCAATCCCTGTTGTTCTATTCGGCAGTGAGGCGGTGGTAGATAGTTGTTTCCCCCTCTCTTCTCTATCTATAAAAGAGAAATGAGAGATTGTGCTTTGCTGTGGGAGGCTTTTAGGGAAGAAAACTCTTCTAAAATCTTCTCAAAATCTGATTTTCGTGCGCTTGGGGTGTGGAATGTTCGTGGAGAGCTGTTTACTTGGCCGAAAATCCTCTCTAAGTTATATTTTTCGGGTGCTTGTGGCGTGGAGCATTTGTAGTTGTCATTTCTTGAAATCTTTAGGAGAAATATTTCTCTTGGAGTGGTTTTCCTGGATTATCTTTCAATTTTATTTTAAATCTGCACTAAAGAGGTATTCTTCTTCTTCTCCTCTGTTCTGTTGCCTTGCTCGAAAAATGTTTTTAAAAATGTTAAAATAAGGAAAAATGCATGCATAAAGCTTTGATTTTGTCTTGTCTAGTGACTCATGATAACAAGCGTTAAATGTCTCTGTAGAGGCTGATTTGGGATTTATTTTTTTATGCTAGTTGGATTAGTAGCTTAGGGAAGCATGTTTTGAATCATTTCATATGCAAGTCTTTTCCTATACTTCTATTCTTTCTATGTTTATCTGCTAAAAGATTAGGCTTTTCTTTTCTCTTTACTGAATCAATTCATTGTCAAAAAAAATAATAATAATTTTTTTAGGAAAAGAAGTGTTGTGCATGTTTATTTGCTGTCTGAATCGTTTGAGAAGCTATGGCTATATGTTCTAAAATGATACATGCTCATTTGAATGCATGCTGGAAGTATCTTCAATTTTCCATAAAACTTAGAAGCAGTTTTAGCTCCTTTGGATTAGAGTTTATGTCGGACATTTGTTTCTATTAAGTGGAAATTTGGCTTCGGCTCTTTTGGGAAAAATATTGGGCCGAATATGTTTTGTACTCCCCATTTGTTAGGGCTCGGTTTTGGGTTCCAGCTCTCTGCTGAGGTTCAATTTTCTTTTGTTGCTCTCTGCTGAAGCTCAGTTTCGTTTTGTTGCTTCTTGCGGAACTTCTATTTTGATTATGGCCCTTGCTGGGGCTTGGTTTTTGGTGCTTGTTCTCTGTTGATGTTCAGTTTTGCTTTGTTATTCTCTGTTGGAGCTCGGTTTTAATTATTGCCTCTTACTGGGCCTCAGTCTTGAACTCCTGCCCCTTGTTGGGGATCAGTTTTGATTAAAGCCCCTTTCTGGGGCTCGGCTTTGTTTTCCTGTTCCTTAATGGGGTTCAGTTTTAGGTCTTTTAAAATAAGTTTAAATGTTGAAAAAGTTTTTTTATGTTCCTTGATGGTACTTGGTTATATTCTTGTTATTCCCTGATGGAGCTCCGTTTGTTGGGGCTTGGTTTTGTTTCTCTGGCTCCTTGCCCTTGACCAAATGCACCTGTTCTGGATTTTGGTCTTGTCCTTTTAGCTGGAATCAAATGTATTTATTCTGGATTTTTGGTCTCGCTGTTTTGTTGGATTCGGGTATACCTATGCTGGACTGATACCTTATCCTTACTACTTGGGCTTTGGTGTGCTTTTGCAGCTCCATGTTCCATTTCTTTTGCTGAGTTCATCGTGCGTAAGTAATTGTCTGGGTTGCCCCTTTTAATTGGGTTCAATTTATGTGGAAGATATCTAAATAGCGCTCCTCTGTAATGTTATTTATAATCAAGTTTGTCATCCTAAAATTCATGAATTTCAATACCTATCTCTATGCGGGAATGTTTAGTTTGAGCATTGTCATGAAGGTGGGTTCGGTCCTAGTGGTTTAAGATAGTTTGTCCATTCACTCTCTTATGTATGTCAAATGCAATTCAATGGTAGTATTTATGGTGGTTTCTTTTTCCTGCTTTGGCCTTGAAAGTTACTTGGCGTTGTTACCTTTGGGGTTTTCTTACTGGCCCTTACCCGTAGATCTATGTTGTCTTTGGGGGTTTTTTTCTTGGCCCCTACTCGTAGGTCTATGCTGTGGTGGCTTTCCTTTTGCTCCCCTTTACCCGTGAGCCTTGCTGCAGCATTTCTTTGGTGTTGTGACATGGTTCAGGCTCGTATTTTCTCTTTTTTTGTTGCCTCCCTCCTGGCCTTACCCGTGAGCTGCACTAGGCTGTTTGGTGGTGGCTTTTGCGATCATTTTTGTCCTTTTTATAGGCCTTACCCGAGAGCATATATTTGATTTCTTTTATGTAATGTTGGGTTGGTAATGTTGGATGTATATCTCATTGTAAACTTTTGATGAAGGATGTAATTAAATTATTTTGACATTGGTGTGATTTTCTGGAAGATTAGAGAGTTATTTCTTCTATTGGTTAATGTTCCTTCTTTTGTGAAATATAAAGGGCTTGTACAAATTTCATTTGGAGGAAACATAAGGTCGATGCAAATTGAATACATGAAGGGTTTGGAAATTCATAAAATTGACATTTGGAAAGGATACCCTTCTTGGGTTGATCCATGAAATGTGAGAAAATGATATCCTTCTAGGATTGATTCAAAAATTTTGGACTCTCTTTTGAGGATTGTTTCACCGTTTTTGTCTTTCGATCTTCTGGGTGAATCAATTTCTCCTCTCTCTCATCCTCTTTTTTATTTTTTTTCCCTTGCTTCTTGGTTCGGTTTTCTGTGCTTATGTCTGATACATAAGTGCTCATGTATAGTTTTTTGCTATATGTGAAACCATCAAGCAAGGTCGCAAGTAGGTCGGTTTTGTTTTGAGGCGTAGGGTGATGATAGCAAAGGCACACCGGTGGTAAAGGAGAATGATATCTCATCCTACAACATCAGGACTCAATCCTGGGACCTGATGAACTGTAGGATGAAAAAATCATTCACCGACATAAGACTACAGGGAGACCCGTATCTTCTTAGGTTGTTGGTAATCTTAAGCCCGATGAAATGATCGACTTGTGGACAACTAGATTATTTTAAAATGGATAAAACAAATTGATAAGAACAGATACAATATTTATAAAAATATTTTCATTACAAAATTAAATACAACTTTCTTTTTGTATGACTGAAATGCATGCGCATGTTAAAACTTAAATTTTAAAATATGTTATATTTGGGTTGTCCATTTGTTGATTACCGATCATGGGCTAAGGAGTACCCTTCTAAGTTAGGTTCAGTAGGATATCCTTCAAGTGGAATGGCGGGCTTTATACATTCGGGAAACCGAGTAGCCTTCGACGACCCTCGAGTACAAATATATATTTGAGCCTAGCCACGACCCGAGTGTTTGCGGTCCCCTCTTTTCAGATTTTTCCATATGTTTCTTTTTCTTGGATTTTGGACAAAGCACTCGTGGTATCTTTTCTCCGTGATTGTCCCGAGGTTTTGACAGTTTTATTTGGATTGTTATTTGTCAATTTTCTCGAATTTTCCGTCGGTTGAATTTTCCGTCGGGGATTATTTGTCGATTTTCTCGAGTTTTCCAGGCAATATTTCTTTTGCTTATACAGAGAATATTAATTGGCTTAAAGAAGCAGCATAACTCTCAAATATACAGGTTTAATTTATATTACAGCATTTTATAACAGCATGTTATATTATTTTCCTGGTCTATTATACTATTTTCCTAGCATGTTATACTGTTTTCCTGACATGTATATTATTCTCCTAGTCTGTCATACTATTTTCCTAACACGTTATATTATTTTTTTCTTCTTTTATATCACATGTTTTATTTGTTTTGATACACACTATACCTTAGTATAGGAGAACCTAATGGTTATATATAGGATTAACAACAAACCTGGAGATGCTACAGCGAGGAGCTTGGAGCGAACATCGTGGGCAGCATGACGAGGAGCAACTTCAAGATGGATCTACAACATCAAAGCACCTTCAAATCATCGATCACTTTCTTTAGTTTAATAACTCATAGGAGTTCGAGATGGTTTGTCTAGCGCAACGTAAACCCTCACATATCACTTTTAAGTTTTTGCACAACCCTTTTGTGTAATTATAAGTCCTAACACTTTAGGATTCCGAGGTTACCGCATAGTACGATGTAAATCCTCCTATCTTTTTAGGTTATTTGCACGATCAGACATCATACAAATATAAGTCCTAAATTCTAAATAAATTACAGGATTAAATATTAAACAACATCATTTCAAAGATATAAAGCCAAACATTAGGATAGTTGGAACGTCACCGGGGGTTTCCTTGGATCCGTGATATCCCCTACTATTTGCTCATTTGGATTCCTTAAAATAATTATTCTTGTTCGAGTCACTCTCATTTGATTTTCTCATGTTCAGTCTTGAAAACCTAAACTTTGAAATCTTGAAAGCAAAACCACTGATTTTAATCGAGAGTTTTCTTAAGTGACCTCAGTCATTTAAAATGTAATTAACTATAGGGACTTACCTCTATAGGGAACTTAGAACCCAGGTAAAATAAATCTGATCTAATCTTTATATTAGGTAGGGAAACTTGTTGGTCTCATATAAAATATTTCGCAAACCAAACGAATATCATAAATTCTTTAGTTTAGGTGATTGAGTCTACTACAAATGATATGTTTATTCTTTGGGATAAGTGTATCACTTGTAGTATCGTGCTTAGTCACAAAAACTATTCAAATTGTGAGACTCGTTTGGTCTCACCTATTTTTTTGTTTGGTCTCACCTATTGTCTCACCTATTTTTTTAAATCAAAATGTTACTTCCAAAAATCATATTCATATCAAAACTATTTTCATATTTTCATATATTTTTCAGAACCAAAATTAAAACGGTCGACAATGCAAAAGAAACAATTTGACTTGTCTTTAATACCAGAAAGAAAGATGGAGGAAATATATTCTTATTCTCTCATATTCAAATTACAACATTTCCACTTATTATATAGAGAATGTCTTGGGTAGACATAATTAAGACAATTATAACTTACCGAAGACAAAAAAAAAAACAATAAAAGAAAGGACATACAACATAATAAGAAACAATATCAAAGAGGAATAAAACTAAAATAAGAAACTCCCTCCAATAGCTTCCAAAAATTGCTCCTATAGGGCCCATATGGTCGGCGGTCTAGGTCGCCTAACAGGGACGTAATTCCTTAATTTATCTTCATCTAAATCATTTAGAATCAAAGCTGAACATCCTAAAATGAATTGCAACTATCCTTGGCCATCCATAGACTTGTCTTCCCATTTAACAAAACTCAATTACTTCCCATCACGATGACAATGAAAAACAAAATGGAAATCATTTTCATTACAGTCATTCATGTACTAAAAATAATGATAAAAATTATAGATTAAAAAAAGCCAAAAAAATAATATTGAAATCCATGCACTTAATTACCAAATTTGAATAAACACAATTGCACCAATAACAAAATATAGAAGAACATTGAATAAAGGAAAGCTTTCACCCAAAAAAAAAAACCAAAATACACATGCATAAGGTGATAAACTCTCCAAAAAACTATTCAAATCAATCACATGATAAAGGAGTCGAAACCTAAAAATTAAAGAGCACATCTAAATAGAAATTTAATCATAACCTAGTTACTCTTTTGTGTATCTGGGACTCTTAGTTTTAATCACAAATTCAAAGTTCAAACCCCACATAATCATCCTGAAGGGAGAGATCACCATAGTCCACAATATCCAATCATGAAAGAGCAGCAGAAGACAGAATTGCTAAAGACATGGTCAAATCGCAAGAAGAAGAATTGCAAAAGAACAGTAATGAAGGCTCGATCAAAGTAATAACCCATAAAAAAGTGGTCATATAAAGAGTCATAGGGCAAAAGCTAGTTGGTGAATATAAAGCCCATAAACCAATACCACATTACAAGGTCAAGAAAAAAGCTATAGAACTCAATTAAAAAAAACATCAAAAATAGAAAGCAACAACATAAAAATGCTATAGGAGCCTCAATAACTAATCATAGGGGATGGAAGCCACACGAGCTGTGAGGACTTCTGAATATTTACATCAACTCTACTTCAAAGATAAGTTGAATCAATACTTCCAACATATCCCGGCCGAGATCATAGATATTCTTCAAAAATATCCATGACGCATCGCCCATAATTATCTCTCTCCACAACACAAAACACTTTTAATAACTACTATCAATAGTGGGCAATACTTCAAACCAGATAATAACATCAATAATAAGGTCAACATGATTGTTTAGGCAATGGGTGAGTGAAATGTTAGATGAAACTCAAAGAAGATTGAAAAAAATATGAATCTAAAGTTTTAGTTGATGGTTCAGGATAAGAAGTTAAATCGGATTTTTCAACTAAAGGACATTCATTCAATCTATGACACACTGACACGCCAAATATGTATGAACCAATTAAAAGAGAAAAAAAATGCACAATGTTTGACACATCCATCCTTGGCAATAAATTATAACTTTAAATAGCATAAAATAACTTTAGCCTCACTTCTCTTTTATTTTAAAATATTACTTAAAATAACTTAATAGCTATTTAACACAATTTATTTTCATTATTCTATTCCAATTTTTATGATTTTTATAATGCTTATTAGTTTTAAACAAAAGGATCAGTTTTTTCAACTATAAGCTAACAATCTATAATATGATGTGACTTTTTTTCTACAATCAAGTTTAAGGTATTTAATAAATTAAAATATGTTTCTTATTTTTTTAGCAATTAAATATTTTTTTATATGAATTCATTTCATATTTATTTAATTTATATATATTCAATAATAAAAATGTCTAGTATAAGTGTCATATCATTTACATGCCTATGTTTGTGTCCCATATCCATATATGTACATCACAGATCCCAAAGCATTGCATAGAACTACAGGACCGTGTTTTTCTAACAATTAATTTCCCAAAATTTCATTAGAAAAAACATTTGAGATGCATTTAAATCATTTCCTTAACATTTAGTTTAAACTTTATATCTCATGCTCATGTTAACAACTTCATACTAATAGCAAGTTTCGTGAGAATATGTTCAACAAATCATATAAATGAATGGTTAATATCACAATATAACATGATGCACATAAAAATATTGCCAAAATACTTCTATTCTAGCAAATCAATACACTATAAAAATATTGCCAAAAATAAATGAGTATATTCATAAAAATTATCATCAATAAAAAAAGTTCTTTTATGCACGTTTAAGCCACGTAAACAAGAACCTAAAGAAAATCAGTACCGATAGATTATTTATCCAAACGAAAATTTTTGTAGAGAATCGATTAATAATTATATTATATTAATTAATTGATCTGATGACTTTAGTGAGTAGAAGTTATTTAATTTTACGGTTTAGGGACACAAATTCTATTTAAAGTTTCAAAACATGAACTCAAATTTACTTTTAAGACTAAGTTTTGATTTTTGCTCTACATTAGGTTCAATTTTGTTAAAATGTTCTAACATAAACTCTGATGATAATACTTGTCGACATAGATCAAATATTTATGACCTATAAATTCTTCAATAAGACCTTAGTTTACCATACATGACTACAATGACGGAGTACATTTAACAAACTTTAGGTAGTGGCCTCATCCGAGATTCTCTCGAAAGCTGAAGCTCTCTCGTCTCTCCTTCCCCTGCATCACTAGAATGAGAAACATATTTTTGGGCAATGATAGTGACCTTGTCGGTCACTTTATTTTGAACAACAATGCTATGAGCAGGCGTAGAAATGAGGTATCTCTAGGCCATGTTGTGAGGGAGTGGGTCCTCATCTCCTATAAGATTACCTGATTCTAGGAGATGCTTATGCTTCTGACTCTTGGAGACCAACTTTTTATTCATCGCCTTCGCTCGGACCTCTACGATGTTTGAGTCGTGTCACTGCTCCTCCATCATCTTAACTGTCAACAAACGAGTAACCGTCGCCTCGGCAGTATATTGAGGAACCGAGAGACGACGATTGGTCAGCATCTCCAGAGCAATGGTCATACCCTCAAGGAGAGACATCGATTTAGCTGACGGCTTGGTCTGGATTCCCCAAGCATCAGAACAAGAACTGATTAAGAACTTTTTCCAATCCTTTCTTTTTTCTCCACTCCTACCAGATTGAGTTCCTTGTCCGCTAAAAACATGGCATAGTTCTTCCGACCTTGAACGAGAAAAAATATTTGAAAATGTCGATCAACCACGTGAGGTTCTCCCGCCGAAAAAAAAGAATTGAAGTCATGATCATGGCTATGTCGTTCGGCATCACTTGTGTCAGAATAATCTTGTAAGTGTTGAAGACACTTCGGAGCTCCTGGCACAGGGACAACAACAGGCCATATTGAATTGGTATCGATAGAAGACTAGGTCTTTTCCCAGAAAATATGTCGCTCGTGTTGATCCAGGCAACTTCTGAAGGTCTATGCTATGATTAAAAATATACCTTCCATGCAGCTCTATCACCTTGTTATCCGTAAGCAACGAAGGTTCGGAGCTCTTAACAAAGCCGAACAGGGTAGGCAAGTATTTAGGGGCCATTCTGAAAGACAAAAGCGGGACCAGTCAAAGGACGAGGGAAGAAAAGAAGACCCAAGGAAAAGAAAGAGCTAAAAGTGTGTAAAGTAAAAAAAAACGACCCCTCCTAATTATAAGATGGGCACATAAAACGAAGCATCACATAATGATAAGTATTATACCAAACATCTTTCAAAAATTTATTAAAATGTTGTTTTATTGCGAACAACATTAGAGCAGACCTCAAACGAAGTGTTTTATGAAAGTGTCTTCCAAGACCTCAGAAGGAACATGCACCCTTAACTGTCAGAGAACCAACTCTCCACCAAACCTAATCTAATCCACCTGATCAGCTTCCCGGTTGAACTTCACCAGGTCAGACAACTCGCAAAGTGCCCCAGCTTGCGCAACACCTCGGTCAACCCACCATGAATAGCGACAAGTTCCGTCCACAGAGCCGCTACTTCAGCATTCAGGTGAGCGAACAGCTCCTGCACAAAATTCGGAACCAAACCCCAGCAACTCCCTCGGAAGGGCTAATTGGCTCTGCCGACGGTATGGTCTCGCCTGCTCACTACACCATGATCTCCAGGGATAATTCTTTTCGTTGGTGCCCTCAGATGGAGATCTGCCACAAACGAGAGGTTGAGCAGCTGATGAATTATCGGAGCCAATGGCGGCAAAAACCTCTCATCTCCAAGCTGCAAACCAACCACCGTGGTAGGGGCGGACTTGCAGCAACCATGAACAACCCACCATCCTAGCGTTCCTCCAACCTAGCTAATTCATACATAAATCTTTACATGGAGGAGAATCTTAAAGGCCTCATCTTCCTCCAGCGCCGAGGCGACCGCACTCTCCTGTGGCAGCAACTAAGGAAGAATCGTGATAGTCATCCCTTCCAACTTCTTGCCACACACCACAACCAAAACAACTTGTTTGCCCTCAACATTCGCACCTAGACCAGACTCCAAGGCCCCTCGACGAGGCCTCTTTAGCGACGGATTTTAAACATCGTCAGATGAGTTGACTACGCCGACCTGGTTAGATTCGGGTCGCGCCTATTTTTCCTTTGTTGTCACTTTCTTCTTCTTTACAAAAAAGGTAATCTGAAACCCCGCCTTCTCCAGCCTCTGAGGATCCGGACAATCCATTTTGTACCGTCAGCCATAACGCACCTCAAGTGGAAGAAAAAATCTGACGGTTCATGTCATTTATAAAGCACTCGGTTCATGTCATTTATAAAGCACTCGGGGGACGGAATCCTAAGGGAAGTCATCTGTTCAATCAATTCACAAAATTTATGCTAACAAATGTTTAATAATTTCTCTGTCATTATTGTAGCAGTCGCTAATCAATGAGAGCAAGAGAACTAGGGGAACTAATATGTGTAGACCAAAAATACCAACACAAATCTCAAAGTTATTAGATGGCCCAAACAAAGAACAGGCAAACAACCCTACCACCGTCCCGACAGGAAAAATTCGACTAATCTCCCGCAGTGAGAGACTCTACAGGTCGACCAAGCCTGCGGTCCAGACCAACTAGGATGCACGTAGGAGAGCCCAACCGCATCCGACCAATCGATCCACAACGAACGAGACCATCACGCGGCCAAACACCACGACCGATAGACACGTACGTCTAAGGGCACAATAGTCACTTGGTCGGTCGTCTCAGACGACCGAAGTCAAGCCAGTGTAGATCATCATCATAATTGAAATTCAAATTGTAATGCAAATATGACATGACAGTCATATAAAAAATTAATGATTCAATCACATTAAGAGTGTTTTCCATAACTGTTTCTTCTTCTCTGTAATTGTAAAAAATACATTCTCATAAATAGGGAACAAAAATACAACTAAATGAGACCCCGAGACGGGACTCTTGCGACAAGAAATTCCAGACTTGCTCTACTCACTCTCTCCTAGTTTTCTCATTCACTCGACTCTAATTCTCAAAGTGTGTTCGAAAAAGAAATTTCGGGATATAACAGTTACTAAAATATTTGATCCCTCTTATCAACACTTTCCAATGTAAAATCTTAGTTGCATTAAATTTAGAAAGTTAATCTTGAAAAAATGGACAATGGAACACTGGCATGCTCAAGATTCTTCACAACTACCAAAGAATGAGCTCTGCTTTCAGTTCCCACACAAGATCTATAAACAATTCAATAAAAAAAAAAGATAAAGAGCAAATAGCAGTAGCAATTCCAAGAATGGAAACAGATCATCTCAAGCGGGGATCAGAAAAACTCAAGAGGACAAAACTTTGTATTCCAAACAAAACAAATGAAATGAAGTGAAATTATAAGGTTATGGCCTTAGGGGTCAGCATGATGACCTGAATGGCGCTGTGGAAGATGCCGCCGAGACCGATGCGGTCTTTGAAGATCCTATTGATCTGGAGAATGGTATTGTTTGTCTTCTCTGATCCGCTGTTCGTCACATCGTACACGTGCAACACCACGTCCTTCATCGTCCTCTTCCCTCACCCCCCTCTCCCTTTCTCCCTACAAACTTTTGTACAAACTCACGGCGAATCACTGAAGATAAGCAGAAAGGGGAAGAAGCAAAACAATAATGAAAAAACTACGGATGCGGACGATGCTCGGCAAGATATTGTATCTCCCGCTCCAACTACTCTCCCCCGCAGGCACCAAGCGGCACCCCTGGCCTCAGCCTCTCTGAATTTCTCGCCGAGACGTGCTTTCTGTACCCTAGCGAGGGCCGAGAAGCGTACGGGCAGAACACCGCCGACCAATGTATTTGACCGAAGGTCTGGCCCCACAGAGCGAAGCATCGAGTGGGATTTAAAAGCTGTTCCACTATCGTTATTTGTCGTTTAGACCAGCGATTAGGAAAAAAAAAATCGCGCTTAACAAATTTCAACAGCGCTGGTGAGATAATATATATGTGGATAGTCATGCAATTAATATATGATGTCCATTTGGAGCTAATTTCAATTTAGGGCTGAGTTTTTAATTTTTTTCTTTTTTATATAATTTTATTTAAAAATTGCTTTAGAAAATAAGCATTTTAAATTTATTTTAACTAAAATTAATAGTTCTATTAAAATAAAAAGCTTTATGTACATCAAAAATATGATGAAACAATCTCAAGGGAACTCAACGGACCTCACTAATAGACACCCAAGTATTGTATCAGGATTGTCAAAATATGGAGTTTTAAGCATTATTTACTTCTATTAGAACCATGGGTCAGCCGAACGAAAGATAAAGGATGCACCTCATCTAAGGGACGACCATTTATAATCAGTTCTCTTGGCCGATTATGGGATTTTATAAAGATGGTCAAAGGACAACCCATATTTGTCCAATCGTCCATCAAATGCCCATTTTCCAAAGAAGATCTGCCATCGAGATTATGGTGATACATTCTCTGCCTGGTGATCTAAGTTCACTCAAACGATATGAGGGTCTCTACTGAGGATTCTATCGGGAAGGTCAGTCGAAGACCTTCCGACCGACCAAAGACCTTTCAGATAACTGAATAGTTATCAGAAAATTGAATGACAATATTAGCATGTTATTAAATGCCCCTCTTCAAGCAGTTACGGATATGACAACGTCAATATTAGTTATAGATATTAAGGGGCCCTACAATCGGTTACAAATATGAAATTGTGCAATAAATACTTGTAATGTTCCTATTAAAATAGAGACAACTAAATAACTTTACTAAATACCCTATGATCTATAAATAGGGGTCATTTCTTCAAAAAATGTTTACTTAACTCACTATCTGAGAGCTTGTATTATTGTGCACTAAACTTCTCTCTTTTTATATTCCTCTCATCCATCCAAATCTTAGGGTTTATGATGTGATCCATATATAATTTATAGATTCAACACTTGTAAGTGTTGATACACAATCAACAAATTTTCATCATCTGGCATGAATCTCGAGGCATGACACCGATATTAATGATATATTTTGACTAAATAAATTCAAAGTTAACTAGAGCTTCGACTTCAGCAAATTTATAATTAAGCTAACTGACATGACAAGACTGCCCAATGATATCAAAGCTGGTCAAATTTGAGTTAGATCAAGCTTAAATCAAGCTATTAAACCACTTTTGAAAGTTATTCAGACCATTTGGAAGGTCAAAAAGATGTTGAATCTGGAGAGTTTATAGCTGATTTGAGTGTCTTAACAAGACAAATCCAATAAGCCCAAGATCGATCAATTCTGACATTGTTAAAGCTCTCAAATGTCATCCGATCGAGGAAACCTCTCTGGATCATCTGATCAAAGTGGTTTATATTCATACAATAATTGCACCCAAAACTCTATAAATAGAACCCCACCCTCTCATGAGAAAGGGAGAAAAAGCCTGAGGCTTAAGGAAAAGTTTGAAGCTTTGAGAGAATGAACTGAAGTCCAACACCGCTTCTACTGCCGTCGACTACTGCTGGTCGTTGTAGACCACACCAGCGGTTGTCGACCCCCATTGATGGTCATTGTCGATCACCATCGATTGCAGCAAATTCCTTTCAACAAGTTCATCTGCACATTGATATAATTCAGAAGGCTTTGTAACCCTTTCCCTCCTGTGGGATAATAGATCTCTGTAATCATCAATCTATAAATGATTTTTAGAACTAGGTCGGGCCTTATAGTTTTTTTTTCCTTTTACGTATTTTCTACTTACAAACTTCTAATGTCACTACTAGTTGTTTTCTTTTATAAGAGTGTGTGTTGAATTCTTGTGCAACACTAAAATGATAATTCATTACTCTACCACAACGAAGTTTCGAGCACACATCAGTTTGACGCCGACTATGGAAAGAGAGCATTCCGACCACAAAAATACTTGCAAGAATTATTTCATGGCCACCAGATGCAACACTCGTAACAACGAAGTATCCCACTCCAACACCCATCATTCTAAAAGACAATCATGGCCAAGGGCATCAGGCCTTGCATCCTCCTACTTCAGAAGATATTACTTTGCTGATGAAGGTGTCTTGGGTCATTCTGTGAAAGAGCAAGTGAGTAGGACGGAGGAGTCTCAACACAAGATCTTTCACCTCATGCGCGGGGGGAAAAATCACAATCCAATTGAGCTTTTTTAACACCAGTTCAACATTCAATAAGAAATATCCCACTCAACGGGTTCTCTCTTAATGATGAAACCATTCCCTACCGCAATGGGATGCTGATCTTCTCAACATTACAAGTTCCACTTATCCATCTCATATAGTTAACCTGACACCGCCTAGCCTTACTATCAGTTTTACTAATATCATCTGTGATGTGCTATGAAGCTTGGTTAGGTAAGAGTTCTCTCTGGATTAAAGGGACCACTTTTTTTGCTCGCCACAACTTTAAATAATCTTTTCATTTGGCTGACGCGATTCTCCAGCACTTTATCTCAGCGGACTTCAAACTCTTGAACATTAATGCTTATGAATGGGTAACTGTCTCATACGAGCACGTCGATCATTATCGAACCAACATGCACATTCACCATACCTTTAATGCACTTCTCTGCCAAGCATTCCTTGTGACTCTCAAGGGTCAAGCTTTCACATGGTTTTACTCCGTCTTGGAGGCACCATCATCACCTTCAACGAGTTTGTCATACTATTTGTAGAGTAATTTGTACCAAATTGAATGATCATCAAAGATACATTCCACTTATCGATAGTTCAGCAAAATGTGGGGGAATCCCTCAAGTAATACTTCCGCAGGTTCTCCACTGAAGCTCTCGAGATTTTGGGAGTAGATCTAGAGTTACTAGAGGAGCCTTTTCTTAAAGGGACTTTTCTACTCATCATTGATATGAGAGAAAATTCACTCTTACGGTGATCTTTCCCATCATGTTGACGGTCAAATCTTTGCAAATGAGGTCATCAGTGTACACAAGGAGAGCCATGGGGGGGGGGGCAAGTGAAAGAATAACGTAGAGGACATTGATCAAATCTCATAAAGGAAAAAAGTTCATACAATAAGAGAATCATGAGTCTCAATCAGAAAAAGAATACACATCACTCAACATATCTCGTGTCAACATCCTAATGGCCATCAAGGATGAAGAGGTCGTCAAGTGACTAAGTCCGTTAAATAATAAAAATGATGAAGACCAGTCTCAATATTGTCATTTCCAATAAGCGGGTATGACACTCAACATTAGATGTTTAAAACTAAATGAAGAAATTGAACTTATGATATGTCAATATCACATGGGTTACTACTTACAAGAATGAGGTGAGGGGAACCCGAAGAAAATTGTGGGTGTTATTGAATGTGAAGTACAACTCCAAACTATCTTATTTGAGTAAAATACAGGCTTATAAAACCTTAATTTTATTCTAGCAAAATTTTCAGATTGTTTTAAAATATCATTTGAATAAAAATTTATTATGTTTTAAAATATAATTCAACACCTTTACACGTGGTCAACCCCAATTGAATTGACTTCACCAAACCCAAGCTTCACCAAACCCAAGCCCTGACCTCCCTCGGTGGGATGGTGACCTCTCCCTAGCACACCGGCCATCTTGGCTGCCGAAAAAGCCACCCCCAAGTTGGCTCATCCCAATTGGATTTTTGCACCTTGTTGGCATCCACATAAGCAACCTAAAGCACCCACCAATTACCCCTGGTGGCCTCTCCTTCCCCCTCTATTTAAACCCACTCTCCATTGTCAAACAAAGAGAGCTTGAATTTTCTTGTGGAGACTCTATCAAATTGCTTCCAGAGCTTCCTTGAGTCCTCTTGAGCTTAACCTAACCACCCTTAGCCACTCAAATCCACTGCTCGAGCTCAATTTTGGAGCTCAAATTTAAGGCTGAAATAGGACACTCACCAAACCTCCACCATATCCAAATTAATTGCACTAACACCATCCCCACAGCGAGAGAGGAAGATCCCTCACAAAAGCCCCATCACCAAAGCACCCTAAGGTGGACTTTGATCGAACCCCAAAATCAACTTTGGTCGAAATCATATTTAGGTGATTCACCACTACTTGAGGCTCAATCCCTAGGCTCTTTGGACCCCCACGAAGCTTCCACAAGTATCCAATCGAGGCTTACCCACTTGGATCAAGGTATTGAACTTTGATCCTAAATCAAGCTTCATTTAATTCTCCATGAGCAAAGAGTTGATTTAGGGTTTGATTAACCGTATGGATGTGTGTCTCATCAAGACGAGTCAATAAAAACAAACCTCACTTGATTTGGTTAAGTATCGAGAGAGATATTATGATTTGAAGGTGGACTGTTCGCAGGCTAGAGGCATTGGGGACGATGACCGTGGTCGTTGGATCACGCTTTATCAAATGGAAGGCTCTGATTGCATCGGCCGAGGAGATGGAGCGGAACCGCAGGCTGACAGACAAGACGCGTGGATGGCGATGTTGAATGGGAGCGCGCCGCGTATAGTTTTGGAGTCGCCGTAGGTTGATGTGGTGTCGCATGGAGTTCGGAGCCTTCGTAGGTTGATATGGTGCCACGTGGATAAGCAGATAACTAGGGTTTTTTTCATATTTATTTAAACCCCTAGAACTTCAAAATCCATAACTTTATGTATAAAAATTACAAAATTAAAATTAAAATACTCTCTTGCTCAGTGAATAGAGGAGAAAAATATGGAAATATTTTCATGTCCATTTGATGCACATTTTATTTTTAATTAATTAAATAGTTTTTTCCTTATTTTGATTCTCAATTTGCATAGACCTTTCACCATGACTTGATTTTTGGGGCTTTGATTCTACATGTTGTTAGACATCTCCCCTGATTTTTTCAAGACAGGGGCATCCCTAACTAGAGATATCTAATTTTCAAGTCAATAGCCCATATTTTGGTATAAAAATCATAGTAGTTAAAATACTCATCAGAAAAAATATAAAACCTGTTTTGATAAGTTCTCTGTGGTCAGAGGACCCTAGGAAAAATATAAATTTGATTTAACTCATTAAAAACAAACCTAATTGTCATTAACCCTAACTATGAAAGAAATTAATTTGGAGTAATTATAAATGTAAATGATATAAAAACTATTTGACACTGTAACTTAATGCTAGAGAAGCTCCCCATAAAAATTTCGAGTCAATTGGAGTTAATTTGACTATTTAAATGGATTAAGTGAAATCGCATTTTTGACATTAAAATAATTCTAATAATTAAAATACAACTCAAAAAATTATCAAATTAGTTTTGGTAGCTCCTTATGACCATAGAAACCTAAGAAAAATAAAATTTGAATTTAAAAAAATTCTTCATTTTTAAGCTATTTTTTAGCATTTAAATTAATTAAATTAATTAAAAATCATAAAAATCACAAAATTGTAAAGACGTACTAAAATATCAAATTCAGCTTCCCGATTACTTGGGACCAATTCAAATAATTTTCCTAATGTTCTAAGTCAAGATATTAATTTTAAAAGCTTAAAAATGATTTTTTTTTAATTTTTCACTCAAAAAATTCCAATAATTAAAATACAAACCAAAAAATATATAAAATTTATTTCTTTTGGTTCCCTTGACTCATAAAGATTTAATAGAAAGATAAAACTTAATTTTCCATTTACATATTATTTTTTCCATTTACATTTTCCATTTACATATTATTTTATATTTAATTAATGCTCAAAACCAACAAATAATTCTAATAATTAAATTAAACATCTAAAAATCATGAAAATTGGTCCAAGTGGTCCTCTGACCTAAGGTGAAATTCAAATAATTTTCCTTAAGGAAATAGGTTTTTTTTGGTTGAGTTATTGAATTTTCAATGAAAATCCCTATTTTTGCATTAAAAATAATTATAAAAATTAAATAATTTCAGAAAAATCACATTTTCTTCCGTGATGTTTTAATCAACACATGAGTGAGGTAACATAAAATTTTTAAGTAAAATTAAGTCATTTGAATTTAATTTAATGAATTATAGGGTGTTAAAGCCTTAGGGGCAAAAGGATAATTTTAGAATTTAAGGCTTAATTAATATTTAGGCTTAACCAAATGACTAAATGGGCAATAAATGATCTTAATTAACATTTCTTGATGATTGAAACATAAAAGGGATAAGTCATAGTAACCAATCTCATTTTGACTTATAAATAATAAATGTGTAATTTTTCAAAATTTATGAAATTTAAAAGAATATTTAAATAGGAAGATATTACGACGAGGGGTTTGATTTTAAAAGATCATAACTCACTGATTTTAAACCCTCAAGTAATGGTTTTAAGATGATTTTTAATTCATGATAAGGATTAAGAATATAAATATTGAAAACCCTTTTTCTTAAAATTACAAATCTACCCATTAAATCTTAAGGGCTTAGTAGTGAACTAGGCTTAATCAAAATTTTGTCTAATAAGGTTTAGAAAATAGTTTATAACTAATTTAAAACCTTCTAAAACACTACAAGCCTATTCTTTAAAATCAAATTAATTAATTAAGTCAAGTTGCACCCAAGTGCCTTTACCCATAATTCATATAATTCATAAGCGAGATATCAAGTGATAATTATCCCACATAAGAGAAAATTAAAACATCATAATTCACTGAGCATAAGGGCATTAACTGGATGAACTATATAACAAATACAATAAGACCAAAACAAACTCAAGATAATTACAGGGACCATGAAATTTTTTGGGTATTACCTGAGACTTCTTCATAATCTTTTAAAAATTTACTGAAGTTTCAGGTGGAGGAACGAGAAGACTCACTAGGTACGCTTTTATAATTACAGTGTTTTCTTTTCTCATACTTTCTATACTATACTTTGTACTTATAAACTTGCATGATAAACAACGATGTCACCCTGCTTGAAAACTAAAATTGCTAGGATAGCCACAAAACTGAAGCAAAAAATCAAAATTAAAATCAACGAAGATAAAATTCACTGTCACAACATTCAAAATTTAATCACGAACATCACAAAACAATAATTACAACTAAATTAAGACGTCTCTATCAAATGATCGAGAATCCCTCGGAGGAGGTAACCTACGGTTGCTAACAAGATTTCCTACGATCTAAATGAAAGTACAAGATTCATTAAGTTGAGTTTAGTAAATTCATTTGGACTAAGTAAATCTGAAAAAAAAAATTGTGTTTTTCTTTCAAGTACAAGTAAAAATGTGAAAAATGCTAAAAGGAGTGAAAAATATCAAATTTGGAGTAAAAAGTGAAAATTGTGCTAAAGTGTTTTGGTGCCTAAGCGCCAGATCCGACGCTTAAGCACCGGTGAAATAGAGAAAGTCGTGTCTAAGCGCTAGAGGCCTCGCGCTTAAGCGTCAGAGGCAGTTATGTAACAATTTACTTCATTTTGTGGAATTTTGAAGGGACATTTGAGGCACCTATTGGCTAAAGAGGATGGTTATGACCACTAGAAATGAAATTATGATAAAAGGACTTATGAAAGAAGGGTTCTTTTGGAGAATAGATCGAATTGAGACACATTTTGAAGAATTATCAAGGCACCTTATGGAGATTTATAAAAGAAGGAAGTTGAAACTTACAGTGTGCTTGAAAGTTCTGAAAAAGTGTTAGAAAGGGGAAGTTCTTGAGAGAGTTTTGAAGAGATTTTCAGGCACCACAAATTTACTTTATCCTTTTTGTTTTTAGTTTTATTGTGAGAGTCAAGAGTGTTGTAAAAGAGAAGAGATTCAAAGGAACTTCAAGAATTTGGTGGAGGATTTGAGAAAAGTTTTTATCTTTTGTCATTAAACTACTTTTAGTTTTAATCGAGACTTCTTATTGGTTTGAAAATAATTTTTACTTTTAAAATAAAGTGTGGTTTTATTTTCTCCATGGATTCTAAGTAGTTTTCTTTATCTTTATAAGTAATTAAAAGTGTTGGATGAAAGTTATGGAGAGTATTGATCCTTAATGTTAGAAGAAGTTGTGATGATTTAAATCCATGTACTTCATTTACTTCTTGATTTTGTCTATCCAGATGTTAAAATTTGTTGTGAAAACATGTAAAAATCCGGCTGGTATTGTCTGAATCAAAATATCAAGTACATTTCGTTTACATAAACTCAAGTTATCTTTATAAGTTTTGTTATTTTGTCAAAATATCAAAACTATAAAAAAGAATTTAATTTTACTTATTGAAAAAATATCTATAGTTTAAGTAATTGTCTTTTTAAAAATAGAAAGTTTGTGCATATTGCATATTTTCCCTGTGGGTTCGATATTCAGGTCAAGAGGAAAAAACTACTCCTCAACCAAAAGTGAGGTCAACAGATATATATATTAAAAAGTTAAGTTTTTATTTTCTCTAGGATAAAGTTTTTGGTTCTGTTGCAAAGTAAAAAAACATAAGTGAAAAATATCATCAAAGACATTGTTATATTGTGCACATAAGCAATTATTGGGGATCAGTTTGCTACGCAAGATGGGGACAACTTTCTACTTCATAATAACACGAAAGAAGATCCTGTTGATCATCAGCTGCACAAGTAGGGGATGAATTTTCTTGTATCTTCTTCAAGAAAGAAGATCACATTGGCCACCTGCTACATAGGACAGATATGACTTTTTTTTGCGCCACAACATGAAAGAGAATCTTTTGATCACCAGCTATGCAAGACATGGATGGTTTTTTTTTTTTTTTGCGTTGTAACACAAAATGAGGATCTCGTTGATCGTCTGCTAAGCAGGTCAGAGATAAATTTCTTCTTTTGGGAAATCTCAGATTACATGTTAAGCACAGTCATGAACTCCACCTCTATCCTCATCTAGTTGTATATTTGTAGGCTCATAATGATGATAAAAGTAATTAAAAAAATTAATTAAAATATGCATTAATTCTCTAGTCCTTTCACCTTCCAGCTTTTGGTCTTCTGTCTCTTGGCCTTCCTCATTCCAAATTTAAAAAGAAATTGATAAATGTGAATTATAAACAAACTTTTTAAATTCTCAATGTCTGAATTTTAATTGTTTCATATATGTAAATTATATACAACGTTTGCAAATTCATGCAATCTTTTCAAATTCCCAATGTTTGAAATTTAACGGTTTCATATGCATAAATTACATTTAAACCTTTTAAATTCTCATATTTACATTTCAATTTATACATATAATTCCTTTTTATATATATATATATATATATATATATATATATATA
>NW_018164737.1:139632-140255 GCF_001263595.1 Phalaenopsis equestris | reverse complement strand
TGCTTATATATATATATAAAGAAAAGAACAACTTGTGGCTCCCTACATGTTAATTCTTAAAAAAGGTTACAAAATCAAGGAGGGATGGTGGATCCCCAACTAAAAATAAAAAATACATTATAAACCTAGGAATTCCAAAATCCGCAGTACAACGCCACGTAAAACAGTAAACAAAACACAAGAAGTAATAACGAAACCAAAAATACAAAGACCCAAAACAGAAATGCTTCGAGAAGGTCCAGCCAAGCATATCCCGCGCCAAAAAAATGTTAGACAGTTTGAAAGACGTTGCAAACAAAGTCCTTAGGACTTGACCTTTAGCTAGAAAGCCTCAAGAGGTGCCACAAAAGCATCAGGAAAATAACAAAAAAATAAGAATAATATGAAGCCGAAAAGACATAGAAACAATTAGATAAGTTAGCATAGAAAGAGTACTTCCTGTAGCTGTTCTGGAAAGGACTAACAAAATGCCCACAAAGAGATTTGTAATCAACATAGTAGAGCCTAAAAATAAGGCAAAACGTGAAACCAAAAGTTGGAAGAAAATTGTCCACGCATCCATGGAATAGGCAAATAGAGTGAAAATCCAACATCCAACCAATTCTAGCCATAATAAATGAATA
>NW_018164737.1:68864-139596 GCF_001263595.1 Phalaenopsis equestris | reverse complement strand
TATATATATATATATATATTATATATACGTATAGAGTAAACTCCCAAACTCCAGCCCATTCCAGCCATACTGAAAAAAAGGTGGTAAGAATGTAAATATAAAGAACTCCAACCAGCATGTGTCAACTTCCAGCCAAACCGAAACACAATGAGGAAAAATATAGACCAAAATAGAACACTTCCTAAAATATTGGGAGCTAATTAAAACATTACAACTAACCAAGCAATTAAGCCACTTAAAGGAGCCAAAGAAGGCAAAACGTGAGACCATAATGTGGGGAAAAGTTAAGCACCTTTCCAACAAAAATTTCTATAAGAAAATAAAGTGATGGTGCTAAATATGTAAATCATAGAGAGCATAGCCCATAAAACCAAAGCATTAACATCTAAGGTAAGGAGAATCAAGTAGATCACCATTGAGAAGAGTGCGTAGATGCAGCAAGGGTAAGGTGCCACATCTAATATTAATAGAATTCCTGACCAAACGAGCTAACCAATTAGCCGGAGAGTTACCTTCTATATAAATGAAATTCAAATGAAAAACTTAATTGTATCTATTGATATAATCACAAATTCTGTTCATATTGGCAAGCAAATCCATTAAGTCGTAGTGATATTGTAGAACTCATTCATAAGCATTTGAGAATTCGTCTTAAAAATAATTTTAGAAAAAATAAGTCGAGCCCCAACCTAAACAACTAAAAGAAAAGCCCAACTTTCGGCCTCCAAAGGGGAGGCGACAGAAATAAGAGAGGCAAAATAAAATAAACAATGTCCAACATGATTCCGTAAAATCCACCCGCACCCGCCGCGGTGGAGGTCCAACTGCCATCTATATTAATTTTAACTCAGTCCCTTGGTGGGGGTTGCCATCTGAAAATGACCATCCTACTATACTACATAATATTACCAGACAAAGATATGGAACAACATCTTTTGAAATGAACTAAGATATTATAGATCGTAATATAAGGAGCAAATAGATCGTTACCGTACTTAGCCTCATTCCTCGCCAACCAGATAAACCAAAGAAACACAAAAGGATACCACCGCAGATTTTTATCCACAGAAAAATAATTTTTCATGTATAAAGATAATCCTCAATAGAAGAAGAAAGCGATCATTTAACTTTGAAAAGATTACCCATCATATTCCAAATATCAACAGCAAAAGGACAAAAAAAAAGATGCACAGTCATTTGAGAGTCCTTTTTACATAAATAACATTGAGACACAATTTTCAAACATTTAAGCTTCAAAATATCATCCAAAGGCAAAAAATTAAGAAAAGAACTCCATAAGAAAAAAGAGATAGAAGGAGAAATAAGCTTGTGCCAAATAGCTTGACTCCACCTCCAAGCACCAAAAGGATAGATATTAGTATAAAGCATTTTGGTAGGGGATAAACCAGCAGTAGATTTCCACAAAGGAGAGTCCTTCATAGTATTCTTTATGGGATGTTTACCAATCTTAGCCAACTCATGAGCACTAAAAGGCTCATTTAATTTATTGACATCCCAATTACCTTGAAACCAAAGATCCGAAATAATTAAATCAGGAAGGGTACCTTCCCACAACATGAGACTGACATCCAACCCCCATTGATCATGCCAAACCAAAATATTGCCCTCACCAACGTCCCAAAAAATAAAATTACGAGCCAACGTTCTCGCATTAAGAATAGCTTTCCAAATTCTCGAGTCACCAGGCTTCCACTGAACAACAGTTGGATGATGGTAAGAGCAATATTTATGAAAAAGGAATTTAGCCCATAAAGAATCATTGGAGCAAAATTTAAACCAAAACTTGCACATATAGGCTTGCAAACTTTATGAAAAGAAGTCCAATGCTTATTAGAATAACCACCCGACCAAAGAAACTGATTGACAAGTCTCTCCAGAGAAAGTTGAGTGCTCTTCTTGAGATTAAGAACTTGCAAGGCGTACATAGGAATACTAAATAAAACACTTTTAAGCAAGGTGAGGCGGCCCCCATTAGAAAGAAAAATATTCCTCCAATCCTCAATTTTATTTTTGATCCTTTCGACCACCTCATCTAATTGGGTTTGCTTTCTATGCCCTCCAAAAGGTTGACCCTAAGATATTTAATAGGAAGAGAGGCGGAGTGAAAGCCAGAAAAAGAGATAGCCCAAGAGACAACAGAGCTTTTAACATTCTTCCCAAAGAAAAAATTACATTTTTTGTTGTTAAACTTATATATATACATGTGTGTATATACATATATATATATATGTGTGTATATACATATATATATATATACATGTGTGTATATACATATATATATATATGTGTGTATATACATATATATATATATACATGTGTGTATATACATATATATATATATGTGTGTATATACATATATATATATATACATGTGTGTATATACATATATATATATATGTGTGTATATACATATATATATATATACATGTGTGTATATACATATATATATATATGTGTGTATATACATATATATATATATGTATGTGTGTGTATATATATTTATATATATCCAAAATTTTATTAATAGAGCCCCACTCCTCTAATGATAAAGGGATAAAAGCATGAGGCTTGAGAAAGAGCTTGAAACTTTAAGAAGAAACTGAAGTCCAACACTACTCTTGCAGCTGTTGATCATCGCCAGCCATTGTTAGCCGATGTAGGACCACTGTCGACCCCCGCCAACCACTATCGACCCACACTTGCCGGCCGCCGTCAATCACAGTTGATCGTCTCCCGTTCCTTGCAATAAGTTAATCTGCACATCAACGTTGTAATTCAAAAGGCGTTGTAACACTTTCCCTCATGTGGGATAAGAGATCTCTATGATCATCAACTTATATTGGATTTTTACTTATTAGGTTAGACCCCATTCTTTTTCTCTTTTACGGGTTTTTCACGTAATTACTTCTGGTATCACTACTCGTTGTTTTCTTTTATCTAAGTTTGTGCTAAATTCTTGTGTAACACCAATATGATAATGCATTACTCTACCGCTGCAAATTTTCTAGAACACATCAAGTGTGTTTTATTAAACAAAAAGGTACTATAATATGTAATTGTTTAAACTCACAGCCCTTATTTTCCTCGGGCTCCCCTTACCTCGTATTCGCCATCATACTGAAGGAGAGTAGTGGGGCGGGGACACCCTTCGCTCGCTAGCCAACGTCCACTTATCATATTTTTTTGCACTTGGATGCCGGCAACAACCTTCTTGTCCTCTTCTCAGTCACAAAAGAACTAACTCCTCAGAGGTGATGTGATCGCTGACAATTTCTAAAAAATTGGGCATGGAGCCTGGTTCGCACAACCCTAGGGTGTATTTGAACTGATTGCTTTTGACCCCTGCATTATGGTGATTTGAGCGATTACTAGTTCAATGTTCTGGATTTATAGTATCTCTCGCTGGAACCTTGCTATATAAGAATGAAGAGTTTCTACTTCCTTTTTCTTAACTTAGAGTAATGACCTAGACTTTTTTTGCGGCTTTTATGCACTAATGAAGTGGGTCACAAATAATCTCTTGAAATCATTAAAGGAGGGGATTACTCCTGCAAGGAGAGTGTTAAACCAACAGAGGGTTGACTCTTTTAGCATTATGAGAAACAAATGACAATTAAACGTGTTAGTGTTTTCGAGAATGTCTACGAGTTGAAAGAGGCTATGTGGTTGGCCGAGTTAGTGAGACCTTTGTACGAATTGAGGTTAGAGGTCTTAAATTTTTCGGGTGGTACTGCTTTAGATATTTGTCGGGAGGAGGCGTTTCCTACATGGTAGAGAGACACAAACCGCGTAGTTTGATGTTTCTCCATCGGGGCTGATATGATGCTATCTTGGTTTTGGGAGCTATCGCCTTTATCTCCCTCTGTTTGGCATCACCGGTTGTTTGGTGGTTATGCACCTCATGGGCCATTACATCTTCTCCCTGTACGGTTGTGCTTGGGGAGGTTTTGACTTTATAGGTCTGAGCTCCTTTGGCCAAGGCTTCTTCAAAGGTGCCTATCATTTGCTCCTTCATTTAGAGCATTAATTGCTCTTTTATATCCATTACTTGTTGTCGGGCAATCTCCCTCGCGGTATCCTTCTTTGTAGTTTGGTTTAGTGTTTTTCAAAAGATTGTTCTCCCGCTGGGTCGTGCTCCTTCTTGTTGGAGGCGTCTACACTCACCACATCTTTTAGGATGTAGAACCCAAAAATGTCCGAGAATCACTCACAAGGAATAGAGCACGTAAGATAAGTAAAAGAAGGGAATGAAGAGTAAAATACAAAGTCTATAGTTTTTCTTCATTAAAGGGCTTCCTATATACATATATATATATATATGAGAGGTGCCCTATATTTATATTTACCTTTATGCCCTCTTCCTATACAAAAGAAACTCATGGTTACTAAAATAATTTACATGATACACATACAAAACAAACTTTTATTTTGTTCGACCTTGAGGTCAATCTACTCAACATATGACCAGACAACCCATTGGTATTTTGTGACGATCTTCGGGTTTAAGGGTTGACTATCTGAATGATCTTATTTAACTTCCCCAGCTGGCTCTAACATATTTTATCTACAGGCCCACCTCGTTTTCTTGTTTTACATCCTTACATGGAGATTCATGCTGTCTTGATCTGGTTTAACAAATATAAATAATAAGACTGCATAAAATGTTAGTTATGATGAATTAGCTAACAAAATAGTTAAACTGAATAAAATTGAAATCTAGGATATGAAAAATCAAGTCCACCAAATATTTATTAAAGCAAATCTAAGCCAAATAGAAATATAGTTTAGTATAATTAGTTCATTTTAATAAAATCAAAATTTAACATTGGATATAAAAATGTTAAATCAAGGTTCTTTTATAAAAAATATTGATATTGTTTGATTATCATCTCATAGTTTCTTCAAAATTTTTTAAAAATTCAAACAAATTTGAAATAAGCATGTTATGGGCTTAATTTATTTTCTTTTAAGTGAATTTAAATTCATATTTCTAATATTATTTGGTTTTTTTGGATTATTTGGTTTAGTGAAAATCAAATACAATCCAACAAAATGATATTTGAGTATGAAAAATGTTTATTTTAAATTTTGATTGAATTAGCCAAATAAGCTCATGGTTGCCAAAAATTGACTTGACACCTCTATTCAATGTGAACTCAACTCGAAAATTTTAGTTTTGCGATGACCCAAATAAATTTTGGGTTAGGTTTCGATTAGGAATCCCCAACCTTAATTTTTTTGGTCAATTTCGAGTTGAGCCGCCAACATAAAATTGATTTGAATAACCATTATGTTATGTGCTAAACATGTTATACAGATTGGGTTCGACTCATCAAGTTGAAGGCCGATCAAGTTGGGTTGGACTATATAACTCATGTAGTATTTGAGTCAGGTTTATATCAAACAATTTCAGGTTGGGTCAAATTTTGGTTGGACCTGAATCTGACTCACGAAACCAAATTAACACTCATACTCTGTTGGGTAATGTGGAGGAGACCCGGTTTACCGCAATTTAATTAGCTTCTTAATTAAGAATCTCACCTACTGCTCATTTACTGCATCCCATATACTGCTCATCTACCTCCCATCTACGACTCTCCTGGTTTTCATAAATAGTCTCTTATGACTTGTCATTAAGCCAAGCAAGGGCCAAGCCAAGACCTCTAAGAGAAAAAAAAGGAAAGAGAGAGAGAGAGAGAGAGAGAGGAAGCGAGAGAAGAAAATAGAGACTTTCATGTAAACGTCGAGGCGCTCGACGGTATAATTCCTCGAAGAAATAAAATCATTTGCAACTCCGTGGACATAGACAAATTTACTGAACCACGTAAATCTGTGTGTCGTTCTGGTGTTTTTTTTTCAGCATGCAATTTTTCTCGTTCCATTTTTTATTTTATTGTCGTCGTTTTTCACAACAACTGGTTTTAGAGCCTTGGGTTCAAATCTAAAGAAGAACGATGGGCGGAGACTAAGTGTTGATATCGGGGATTGAGAAGTTCAATGACACATATTTTGCTTACTGGAGGATGCAAATAGAGGACTACCTCTATGGGAAGAAACTTCGTCTTTCGTACAAGGAAAGCGACCCGAAACTTCATCTTTCGTTAACCCTGTCGAGATCGGTTGCCTACAACGTCATCAAGAAGAGGACTACTACAGATCTCATGGCGGCTTTATCAGGTATGTATGAAAAGTCATCGACGAATAACAATGTGCACTTGATGAAAAAGTTATTCAACTTGAAGATGACGGAATGTGTGATGTTACTTTACACCTGAATGATTTCAATACAATCACAAATCAATTATCATCTGTTTAAATTTATTTTGATAATGAGATACGTGAGCTGATATTATTGGTTTCATTGTCAAATAGTTGAGAAGTCATTTGTAGGTAAATCTAAGATGAAATATGATGATATCCGTGATTTGATTTTGGCTAAGGAGGTGCGCAAGAAGGATTTTGGCGAGGCCTCGTGTTCAAGTTCGACCTTGAATGTTGGTTCCAGAGGGAGATCACATGATAGGAACTCAAACAGAGAAAGATCAAAATCAAAGTCTGGTCAGCAAGCAACCTGCTGGAATTGTGGTAAGGTTGACCGCATAAAAAGGAACAGCATGAATCCTAAGAAAAAAGAAAATGATGGTGTTAATGTTGTAACTGAAAAAATACATGATGCACTATTGCTAGCAGTTCACGGTTCTGTTGATGACTGAATACTGGATAAGGGGTTTCCTTCCATACATCTTCCCGTCGGGAATTAATGCGATATTATGTTGCATGTAACTTTTGGAAGATATATCTGGCTGATGGAACAGTTATGGACGTGGTGGGGATGAGAGGCGTTGATATTACACTCTCTAACAAGAGCAAATGAACATTGCAAAAGGTTAGACACGTTTATGAGTTGAAAAAAAAACCTCATCTCTGTTGGACAGCTCAACAAGAGTGGTCATTGAATAGTGTTTTCAGATAGCACATGAAAGTTTACCAAATGAGCATTATTACTGGCTCGGGGTAAGAAAACTGACACACTATATATGACTACAGGTTTACTCAGCCGTGGATACATGAGTCAGAGGTGCATTATGGGGAAGCAGAAGAAGGTCAATTTCTTGAAAAGTGGCAGAGAGCCAAAGATATGAAAATCAAACCTTGTACATAGCTATGAATAAATCTTGCAAGATGAGAATTCAAGTGGGAGCTGGCTAAGATGAAGAAGACGGGTTTCCTGTAGGGAATCAGACTCGGGAGCTGGCATAACTTCCACCGGAGAAGAATGTATTGCACAACAAGTAGGTGTACCGAATGAAGACTGAGCTTGATGACAGTAAGAGGTATAAAGCTAGACTTGTTGAAAAGAGCTTTCAACAGGGGCTGGATATTGCTCATGCAGTGAGAGTTGTAAGCAGATGCATGTGTAACCCATGAAAGAGCTTGGCGGTACAAGGCTACACTGATAGTGATATGTCAACTGAGGGTGTTACTCGTGAAAAGTTGAATTTGTGCTTGAATTTAGCTGGTCTTCTGATATGAAGACATGAGTTTTAAGTTGCAGAGATGGATGATATCTTGTTTAAGAAAAATGTCGGCACAACTAGTAGATGATGCAACCAGTAGGTGATGAAGTCAGTGTCCCAGTTTCCAAGTGGAAGAATTGTTGGGTAATGTGGAGACCCGGTCCACCGCAATTTAATTAGCTTCCTAATTAAGAATCTCACATACCACTCACCCATCTTCCCACCTACCGTTCATCTACCGCATTCCATCTACCGCTCACTTACCTCCCACCCACCGCTCTCATGGTTTAAGTCAATCAAGGGCCAAGCCAAGTCCTCTAAGAGATAAAGAGAGGAAGAGAAAGAGAGAGAAAGAGAGAGAGAAGAAAATAGAGATTTTCTTGTAAACGTCGAGGTGCTCGACAGTGTAATTCCTCGAAGAAATAAAATCCTCTGCATCTCCGTAGATGTAGGCAAATTTGCCGAACCACGTAAATATATGCGTCGCTCTGGTGTTTTTTTTGTAATTTTTCTCGTTCCATTTTTCGCTTTATTGTCGTCGTTTTGAATTACATACTCGACTAAATTCAAATTTTGATAAAGAAATACATACTTCTAATAAATAATAATGTCGCATTGATTTATTTTTTTGCATAATCTTAGGGTGCCTTTGGGACAGCTGTGACTGCATGAAATCTCAATTCAAAAGTTGTTGTGGACAATCTTTTAAAAACTGATATTTCAGAAGCTGTTGTTTGTTCTCAAAATTTAATTTTTAAAGTACTCTTTGTGAACAAATGTCTGAAATATTTCTCTGTTCATATTGTGTAGATTTTTAATGCACTATGCTGTTGGTAAAAAAATGAAATATACAAATTAAATTAATATATTTATATTTCGATGTACGTAAATGTTTGCTAAATCGCAAGCCAAATCCATAGGCATTGGAATCAGAAACGCGAACAATTGTTAAATAATTCAAAATATTTACTACCAATTTTTAAAATATGATTTTGAAATGTTTCATGCATCAATGAGAAATATCAAGAACGCCAATAATTGGATTATCCTCCCTATTGTTTTTGAACAAATATTATGTCCGGACTCCAAACGTAAAGATACGTCCGAATTCTAATAAAATCACGCCACTGCAGGTGACAAAAAAATTAAAAAAATTTCATTTTAGCACAAGGAAATATTCTCCCGTGTTATTCTGCATTATTCAGATGTTATTATGGTGATATTCATGTATTATTGTGTTTTGGGAATATTTCCCGTATTATGAGAACATAATAACACTCCAATACTACCACAATAACACCCGAATAATGCAGAATAACATGAAAAAAATATTTCACAGTTTTATCGGGCCGAATTACAAAAAAACGAGGTTTTTTTGCCTCTACATGAAGTTGATTCATTAGACTCTATTTAGATGTATCTCTACGTCTTTAATTGCAATTCAAATTTTACCATCCATTTCTTCCCCGGACGACTGCAATCGGACTTTCCATCGGTCGGTCCGTACAATCAAGTAACTGGACTCACAATGCTCTCCAATTTCAACCGCCGAACAGAAAATCAACCGTTGGATCGAAACTACATGATTACTGAACCCGGCAGACAAGAACCGCTGGAGTAGCGGAGGCGAGTAACTGCATAGCTGCGGGAATAGCAAACTACTTAAATACCCTCCTCATGCTCTCTCGCTGCTCCCATTCTTCACGCCCATTCTTCACGCCCTTAGCGTGCGGTCGGGTCGGTCTTTTTCCCTGCACCCTGTCCCCGGAGCTGCTCACAAAACTCACACCCTCTTTCTGCCCCACTCTCCTCGACGTGTCGCTAGGTTGCTTGCAGATCCAAATTCCAGGCTTAAAATCCTGGCGCAATTCGCTTGGGTTCTAATTTGCCATCATTGTCGTGCTTGATATGATCGCGGAAATAGTTGGTTGCAGAGCTTTCGATCGCGAATATCAAAGGTAGTATTTATTTTGGTTGCGTGTAGAAAATAATTCAAATCGGAAGATTGATATTTTTTGGAATCTGATCGAGCTTTTTGTATTTGAATTGCGTTGTGGATCTGCGCCTTTTGGCCGGCAAATCCATTTCAAGATTTGTTTGATTTGGCCGTCGAGTACGGGGAGGGTTTTGTTTTTTGTTTTTTTGTTTCGCAGATTAAATTAGGGTTTCGAATCGATTTGTTTTGCTTTGAATAATATAGAAATAGGAGCTGTTGTTATATCAGGATCCTGGTTGCATTTTCGCTAGTCGAATCAAATCGACTCGTTGAGGAAAAAAGAAAAAGAAAATCGATACTTGGTTGAGTGCCTTTTTTTTGTTTTGTTTTGTGTTTTTTTGATTTGTTTTTTTTTTTCATATTGAAGATGGTACCATAAACTGGGAAAGCATTCAAAACGTTGCACCAATAGAGTGTTTATTTGGATGGGATTACTTTTGCGCGTCATATTACAAAGCTTATTGGTGAATTTATTCCGCGTGCATTTTGTGGTTGTCATGACAACATGTTTACTTACGAGCTTCTTAAAACTTTCTAAAACAATAAGGTAAAGGATCTTTATTTAAGTTTTGAATATTAGTTTAATCTATTATTGGCTGTTTGATCCAGTGTTGCAGTTCATAAAGATTCAACTGCTATTTAGAATAATAAATAGAGTTTGTAGCCCTTTCTTTATCTTATTTAAAATTGGCCGACTTGATGTATAATCTAAATAAAGTGACATCTGGTGTTAAACTGACATCTTATGTTGCTGCCTTCATAGATAATCAAATTTTACAAAAAGTTCAATGTATTATTATGATGATTTGATTCTTGCCAAACAAACTAAGTAATCTATTATGTTTCTCTGGCAATGCAAATGGGAATGAAATGGTGTAACAAGGTCTTCAATTTTTTTTTGAATTTTTTCTCTATGAATTTCGATTTCTTTGAGAAAAGGACATACAAAATTTTCTTCCATGCTAGTTACCATTTTATTGACTTGCTTCCTCTCCTTTCTTATAATTCCTTTGCAATTTGGTGCCAAAACCTAGTGGTGTTCTCATACTAAGATTGTGAATAGGATCTTGTAGTGATCTGGGAGCTTCTCATGGTCCATCCCAATGGGCTTGTCAAGATGCCATGCAAGGGAGTGGGTCATCAACCCTCCCAAGAAAGAAATAATTTTAAATTTATTAGGATTTAAGGAATGTTTTTATTTTTTTCTTATTTTGACATTTGCTTTTGAATTTTTTATTTGTTCACTTAATTTTGAGAATCATTTATCTTTTTGTCGAGATTGCCTATTAGTTTCCTTAATTAGGAGACATGTATGTCTATTTAATCTTCCTTTTGGGAAAATTTTAAAGTAATAAAGTTCTATCTCTTAAGCTAGCCCCAAAATCTATAGTTGTTCCTTTCTCTTCTTTTAGTTTTATTTGCTGAGCATTTTCGAGCGACTTACAACTACAATGCTATTTTCTACGCACCTCTGGATAGGTCATTGAGGTGTCCCCATGCCTCTAACTTCTTGCTTTGTTGGCAGCAAGCATTGTGCTTATATAAAGCTTGAAAGTCTTGAAATTGTGCTTGATTTAGTATTTGATCATGCATTTAGGTTTATGGAAGCAAGGGGAAATTATTGAAACTATAAAAGTGAATGTTAATACTAATTTCAGCTAAACTTTCAAGCCCAATAAACATCAAGATTCCACTGGTAGTCTATAAACCTCAAATCTTGGAACAACTCCCAAGAATGCTACTATTCAGGAGGGATTAGGAAAAACTCTGTAGAATGTGGATGCATCTTTCAAACCTTTTTGGAACAAAGCATTCCCCAACACCCGACGATGGAATCATTCCACCGTAGAGATTATGGCAGAGTGACGATGTTTTGAAGGTGAGGATGATGATAATGAGGATAGATGAGCATCTTACGATGACAGGGAATATCTACATGATGTTTCATGAATGATAGACTTTTTTTTAAGATTAATATGGAGTCAAGTTATCAACATATGATAGAAACATTGATGCTGAGTTAGTGAATGTTTGAATTAAACAATTAGAGACGATGTACTTTTCATTTTCTCATTATGGCCATGCACAAAAGATCACCTTCACATGTATGAAGCTTTTCGACAATGCATTGATGTGGTCAATTTGGAATCTCAAAATCTTGATCGGTGAAAATTGAAATAGTCATTATTCTAGGGAGTATTGAATACACATTATTCTGTAGATCATGAATGGATGAGAGCACATATAGTGGTATTGACTAAGGAGGGGGATCCAACAGATTGTGCAGGAATTTGAAATTTTTAAAGAAGCAATTACTCTGGATGTTTTTGAGGAGGAAATATTTACTTTGATGAACTATAAAAGAGGTTTCCTCAAGAGACTTCGATCAATGAGAATTAATATTTATTTTCAATTTCTTTTATCATTGATGTGAGTGTTAAGGAGTTTTCCATTGAAGCTAGAAGTAAACCTAAGCCTAGAAAAAAAATAACCTAGCACAAAAAAAAAAAAAAGGAGGAGAAAAGAAATGGTCATTGTAAAAGATGGTGAATTGGTAAAAGCTCGAAAAATAATAAGAAGCTTTTTGTTGCATTGACATCTTTGAGGCTATAGCAGTATTAATTGTTGAAAATTTTTTTGTTTTGGCGGATAAATATGAAATGAAAGAACCCATATACATGTGTTAAATAAGGAAAAATATGTGCCATATATTTATGTGCTTAATACATAAAAGGAAGTGCGACGGATTGCTCTTTTCTTCTGTCGGCCTATATTGAAAATTTTGAATGAATATTTATTTTTTAAATTTTTTGTAATTTGTAGTTTCCAATTATTTTTTAAATAATTTTGCATATAAATACCCATTAGGGAAATTAGCAAAGCAAGCTTTCTAGGCATTTTGGTTTTTTTTAATATGATGTTAAGGCAAGATTAGGGTCCTCTTCTTCAACATTTGTTTTTTCTATCCTTCATTCATATTCTCATACTTTATTTTCTATTTTCCCTTCAAAAGTGTCAACCATTTTAAATGGTGAAAATAAGAGTAATCTAGTAAAAAAGAATTCTATGAGAGACAAACGTCTTATTGTTTAAATAGAAGATACTATTTGAAGTGATCTTAGATTGTGAAAACCTTTGTGAAGAAGAAGAGGAAACTCTACCATCTTGTTGATCCTCTAGATTTGAAAGACTCGAAATTTACACTTTTGGATGAAATATATTCTATAATATTGCCATGGTTATGGATCGCCATAATGTGAAATTAGTGGATCATAATCCAAATAAATGCAAAAGATGCTTGACAAGTTATCAAGTGAACTTGCTCAAAATTTAAATTGTGCCACTGTCATCTACAAATCAAATTGATGGTCCCAAAAACCAAATAATATAACCTTTTTATCATTGAAAATTTCAATGCAATGATGTTCTATTAGTTGGAAGTAGATTAATACTAAGATCTAGTGATGACATTATGGTGCTCAAACAATATGTGGTAAGAAAAAATATTCTTCAGTTCTTGCGGGACTCAATGTTGAAATGGGCCAACTTTGCTTTTTAACTTTGAGTAGAAAAAACTGGTCAAAGAGATCTTTTCACTTGTATGAATAAAAAAAGTAGAAGAATGGGAATGCTCACACAACAATGAAATGTCAGTTATAACAACCACATAAACTCAAGGTAAATGACATATTACTGCCGAACATTTTCAAAAGGATGGATAAAATTATTTTCACAAATCTTTTTTCAGAAATAACTTGTGATATATTTAGTGCAAAAAGAAAGAAGACATGTCAAAGCGAAATATTGAAAACTTCACAGAAAGCCAGAAGGCTATTGTGGAATCAAATAGGGCCAATTTAAATGACACGCCCATCTCATTGAGTCAAAAGGCTCATCTCAGGAGGAATTTACAAGTTGAGGATTCTTAAGCATGACCCAAAGCTTTCAAGTGTGCACGCCTGTTCATTCATCCTTTCTTAATGGTAGTTACTTATATGCATGGTTTTATAGGTGCTGGATGCCCTTTCGTTTGTGAGAAAAAAGGAATACATTCATCTGCTAAAATGATCATTGAGGCATCAAAATAACTCGTCTAAACTTATGGTTATTTGAATTGGAGACAAATATGCTTATTTATACTATTGACGTCATTGTCTTCAAATAGGATTGATCAATGGCGTACCATTTGGTGATGTTGTAGAGAACCCATAAAAATTATCCTACATCCTGCAAAGGATTATTTTGCCTTGCATTAGGTGCTAAAACATTGGAGGCACTGTACAGTGGGGAAGTAGATCTCCTGCATTTAGACCATCACAACCTAAATAGTATCCACACACTTAATTGAAGTTATGTAGGTACAATTTATGAAATGGACTACTTTTATATAATAGCACAACCTATTGATCAAATATAATAACGGCGCATGGAGCATACTGGCATACATGTTGTTGATTGATCACCAACACTATCATGACCATATAGGTCTTACTGTTGCACCATGAGATCATCGTTTTTAATGCAAGCCATTGAAAACCAGCAACTTACTGTTCCTTTGATGAGCTCTACAAAACGAGGACCAACTATATGTACTGAAGGATATTATTCGATTGACTTGGATACGACAAGCACACACTTAGATGCGTGGCAGAACACTTGGTGGAGAAAATACTCCTAAATTCAAAGCATTATGTTTGTTTGTCAATAAATGCTATTAAATGTGCAACAATTTTTTTTAAAGAAAGTCATTTTTGCATAATTTTGAAGCCGTTGAACTCTAAGGATGCTTAAAACGTTGATTTCTTAGGAAAACTACTGGACAATCAATGAGGTTTCAATTATCTTTTCCAATGCTTATTGTTCAGCTAGATGGCATGTTAAATTTATTTGCAAAAAGGATTACTGTTCTTGAAGCAAACATAGCTGTTCTTTCATCATGTTTGGAAACAGTTTAGATTACTCGCTTCTGTTGTTTTCAATTGAAACAATTAGTTTGTCAGTAACCAGGGCAATCCAAACATGAATGTTTGGGCTTCTCTCAAACCAAACAAGCATACATGGATTTGATAGGGATGATTGTATTTCACTAAAATTTGATAACTACGCTTAGTTTGGGGCAACCTAACCAGTATTGTGCCATAATTGCTGATTGCTTAAGTTTAATGAAATCCATGCATATTGGTCAATCAAAGTTATATCTTGTTGACCAAACAAGAAGGATCTATGTAGAGTGATCAATTTTTTGGTGCTATTCCTTGTTGCATTTCGTAGTAATCCAGTATATATCGCCTGGAATCCTTTGCATTGGATTTTGTCAAGAACAATGCAATGTATACCATTTGGGTTCCATTATGGACCTTGCCTGGCACCTTGCGATTCTGCAGTAGATTTGATTGTCTCTATTCAAGTTTGTTGGGAGAAGCATTAGCTTTAGTGGCAGCAGGGGTTGTAGAAAACAAAGATGCAGAAGCTGATTGATTACAAGGATAATTCTAAAATTACTTTTGCTTCTCTCAAGTTTTATTGGGAAGGACATTGTAGCTAGGTGGTTTGAACTTAAAAATGGTTTCACTTCATGGAAAAGGCATATTTTGGATGTTGTTACAAATTTCCCAAAAGGAAAAAAATATTATCACACATCTTGCATTAAACTTGCTTATTTTTTTATTGATACAATCTTGATAATTTACAACTTACGCTTATATATATATATATTTTCAATAATTCCCTCTTTCTATTAGCTATTAGAGTTCAATTTTTTACTTTTTTTTTTTTTTTTTTGAGTTGGGTGGAGGTGAATGTTATAAAAAAAATGATGAAATGAGCTTTACTAGTAAGAATCCGACCACTGAGTGGAAATGAACTTTTTTGTAACCATGGACTATTTTAATAGGTACTATTTTATAGGCATTTGTCTGAATCATTCATGCTGCATGGTTGGAGCTACTAGGAAAGTATGAGTTATAGCTTAAATTACCATGGCATTCAATATTTTGAAGAAATTTAATTTAATATGTTTCTAAAACTATATTAAATCATTTTAACGAGTCAAAATCAAAACTTATCATGCTAAAATGATGATATTTGATTGTTCACACATATAAATACTCGTAGATTGTAAATAACGATTGATGATTTTGAGACAAAGTCAAGAACAAAATTACCTGATCAAATTTAGATTGATCCAACTTTTTTTTTGTATTTTGGTTATTGATTTTATACAAATTAAGCAACCCTTGAAATGAAAAAAAATTAGGTACAATTCTTTATTTATTGTGTCAAATTAACTAAATTCGAGCTGTTCTACGCATTTCACGTAATTTGGTGCCTTAAATGTTTCATCGTAGCTCCAAAATTTAAAGGCTTAACTTATTTGGCATCATTTTTGCTTTTAATTTTAACAATATATTTGTTTGTTGCATATTACTATTATTTTTATTTTATAGAAAACAAATCAAATTCATTTTAAAAATTCTCGGAATAAGTTTTAGGTGCTTTTAATGCTTTTAAAAATATCTATCTTTATTGGACATATTCGTCGTCATTTATGCATCTCCTCATGTTTGTTAGTCGTCCTCATAATCATCAACTATTGTCGACCACCATTATTCTTCATCATCACCATTATTTGTTGTAGTCACCGCCATCATTTCCTTGCCGCTTGCAAGCTGCTTCTGTCGTCTTTATACTGAAAACTGCCCCCACCATTTCCACCTCTTCATTAATCTAGTTATTTGAAGTTCACAATTAACATAAATGATTTATATTTAAAATACTAAACATATTTTATTTCATAACAAAACATAAATAAAATAAATAAAAAAATAGAAAATAAGAAAAAAAAATGTGATCTCAAACAACCTAGCAGTTTTTTTGTTTATTAAAAAAAAGGCATACTTTTGAAATCAAAGTTAAGACATTTTTTTATACAAATACAATGTGAAACAATAAACCAACTTTAATGTGGCATTGCACTAACACTTCTAGATTCTCTATTGATCGAAGGCTCCTGTCCGCTTTTGCTAAGTTAAATAAGATATGTCAATTCACATGCCATACAAATCCAATCAGCTGCTTGCTTTTCTAACCACTAATTCTTAAATTGAGTTGGGTTAGATTTACTCTTGATCTAAGGAACTTGTCCACTTAAGCTAAGTTAGATTAGATTGATCACATCAATGCCATCTAAACTTATATCTGCACCTTGCAAGTCCAACCCAACTTCTGCTCGACCCTTACAATTTTTCAAATTTTGCAGTTTTTCATATTTTTCAGCCCTACTATAATTCTACCCGGTCTGCTTTAAACCCTTTCAGCCGTGAAATGTGCTTTTACGGTGTGAAATAATTGAGTACTATTATGACTTATAATGATCATATGAAATTAGAAATCTTTTTATAAGTATGCCAACTAAACGGAAGCTATAATTTTTTATAATTTATAATATATCAATTAAAAAAAAATCAATATGAGAGAATCAAATTTGATTCATAAAAATTACTTTTAAAATGATTTTTTTTGTTAAGACAATGAATATAAAATCTTAGTAGGAAAATAAATGATCATTATATGACATGTATTGTCCTTAAGAATGCCTATTGAGTACCTAGAGAAATGATATGCATATTGAAGCAAAAAAAAAATGTAGAGGTTATTAAAGGAATGCATGATTATCGAGCATTGACTATTAAAAGTAGTTCAATGTCCGAAACGAATGTTTTCACAAAAATGTTGGTGTAGCTCCAGTGACGGGCAAGATTAGAGAGAATCATCATATATGGTTTGGTCATATTAAACGTTGACCATCTGATGATCCGGTTAGGTGAATAGATATTTTAGATTCGACTTATGTCAAGAAGGGTAGGGGATAAGCCTAAAAAAAATTTGGCATATTGTATAAAAAAATAATCTTAATTTATTATAGTTAAATGAAAATATGACACTCAACAAGATAAAATGGAGAAAAAAGATTCATGTAGCCGACCCCACTTAGTGGAATAAAGGTTTGTTGCAGTTGTGACTATTAAAAGTAGTTGTGGATGGACATAAATATTCTAGTTGTAGTGAGATTACATTATGATCAACACATAGATATATTTTTTTTGTATTGGTTACAAAGGTGCTTAAAAGGTATATTCAAAGAGATTTACTGTGTTCTTTTTCTTAGATAACATAGTTCTAATTGGTAAGACATATACTTAAAAAATGTGAAAAATTAAACAATGAAGAAAATATTTTGAAAAATTAGATGACCAAAAATTAGAATAATATAAATGACGTATATGATGAATATCTACTAATAAATATTTTAGAATAAACATTTATTCCATATTATTTTGATTGGTTATGGTGATGCTTAGAAAAATATTCAACCTTTGTGAATTTTTTTTAATATAAAATAGTTATAATTAATGTGACATTTACTTAAAAAGTGAAAAGCTGAAATAATGAGGGAAATATTTTAGAAAATAAAAGGCCTAAAAGAAGAAAATAGATTGAATATATGATATGCGTTTTTAGCTATATAATATTTAATAAATATGATTCTATGTTATTGGACAATAAAATGGAACATTGTTGTAATAGGTTTAGGTTTCTTGGATTTATCATTCAAAAGAATAAAGTTATAGATAGTATATAACTTTAGAGTTAATGCTAGGTTGGTCAAATAGAAAAATGCCATTGTTTATTTTGCGATAGGTGGATATCATGAAGACATGTGAATTTTATGAACAATTTAATGGTGATATTGCATGGATCCAATTATTTGTTGTAAAAAGTAGTTGATAGCTAAGTTGAGTACGTCTGAAATGAGAATAATAAAATGGATGTGAGATAAAGTTAGGAAGAATAAATTAATGAAAGATTTCATTGGATGAACTATTGTGTAGTATCTATTGAAGATAAAGTAATGAACATTATTATTAGCGTGGGCATGCACGAGAAAGCATAGAAAATGCAAGCATTTGCTGAATAATGAAAGCTGTTATTGGAGGATTATGAAGGAGAAGATGTATGGAAACATGGATAAAACTTATTTAATTTGATTTGCAGAATTGGTTTACCAATAGGCAGTACTCCGTAGGGAATTCTTATATATACTTAGCTAAAGGAGATATCATTGATCCATGAGTTGGATACTTAGCATCTTTTGAACAATTCTAATTATGAAGTAATATTTATTTAATATTAAGTTATTTGTCTTAGATTCTTATCCTTCTTTCATTTTAACACTATTTTTTTGTTCTTGCTCATTATAACATGAATCATGCTTCTAAATTGATTATCTTATTATTTATGATTGTTCATTTTAATATTAATCGATCTTTGAATTGAGTTTCTCATCAAGGAGTTGTTTGTTTTAAGTATTTAGAGTGTAAATAAAATAAATGTAGATTTTAAATTTTTTATGTTTAGTTTGAAGTAAATCAAATAACTGCCACTGCCGGTCTCAAGCCCGGATGTGAAAAAGTAGAGGGTTGTGTTAGGTAGTCGACAACTAGTATAAAACTTGTCGAAAAACTCATGACAATCATGGCAGTTTGAAGTAAATCATCCAAGAACCCTGATCAATTTATCATATTTTCATTATATCTAAATATTACATTATAAATTAATTTAAATAAGGATTTCTTTTTATTTATTAATGATAATAATTTAAGAATTTATTAAAATTAGGAAAAAAAGTTCTTAAATCTCGCAAACACTTAAATTCTCAAAACCCTCTTCTTCTCCTCTTTCAAGTCAAAATGTTTTGGATCCTCTTTTGCATCAAATCTTGAAAGGTCAAAAACTTTGTTTTCTTCTCTTCATTGCCTAACTTGCTAACTCTTGGCTTATCACCTTTTGAACTCAAATTTCTTAAAAGAAAGGTTGACACGAGAAAGAAATGTTGATGAGCTAAGATTTCAAGATGATAATTGTAAGAATTTCTTGCTCTTAAACTTATTTGGTATTATTTAAGTGTGTGATATCCATCTATAATAACTAGATTAAAAAGGCTCTTTTTTCTTTCTAGGTTTTTATTTTAATTTTTTTATTTAATTTTTATCTACTTTTGTTAATTAAGATAGTTGAACTTCTAAATTTAATTTATTTTGTAAAGTTCTTAGCATTTGCCACCCCTCTTTGAAAATCCTAGCTCCATTATTGTCATCGTTGCCTCCCGCAATCATCGCCCTTGCTCATTGCTGCCGGCCTGCTGCTCAATGCCACCCACATGCCATTCATTTCCATTTGTCATTGTTTGCCGTCGTCTACAATAAAATGTCATAAAAAACACCACAAAGAATTTCGATGCATTTTATTCGCATGCAATCAAACAATTTGTGCATTTCTAAAATGTATGCATTCCGATCATGTTGTATTTATAAAAGGCATGCATTCTAATCAAACAATTTGTGCTTTTCTAAACACCACTTTTGCATTTCTAAAATGCATGCATTCCAATTATGTTGTATTTCTAAAATGCATGCATTTTAAAATTATCCAATTAACCACCCATAATTATGAAGCATGAAAATCTACTCGACCTCCAACTTTGATGCTATTTGTAAATATTTAGATCATTTAACCAATATATACAGGGTCTTTGATATTACTTCCAGTATTCTACAATAGCTTAATATCAAGCCACCTTGATGAATCAATTTTATTTAGAATTAGGAGATCTAATTTGAAAACCTCGTGTCTTTTCAACTAACAAACATTTGCTAACCAATTAAGGGATTTAATATGAGGTGGAGCTTGTCACAACTCATCAAGGGTGCTTGGATTGCAGAGGTGAGATTAAACAATCGAACTAAAATTTTAAGGTTAACAATCTTTTCTAGAAAAATGCAGGACAATACATAACCACTTTCTTGTTTTTTATATGAGACTTGCGATACCACCAAGAGCCATTAGTTCAAAAGCTTTCATTGAGCAAGATGTTCATAACATTTTGAAGTAAATCAAATGACACAATAGAAAGAAAGAATCTAAACTATACCAAACATTTGTCATAACTACAGATGTCCCAAACAATTGATGTTTCTTGGTTGTAACATAATCTCATCCATTTAATTCATTGGAAACCTTTTTGGAAAAATAATTATCAACTAATTGGGGTGAGTTACCATTAATTTTTAATTTAGCGGACAAATATCAGTTCTAAATTACAATAACTCGAAACAGAAGGAAGCAATTTGTACGCCGGTCATCATCTTTAAGCTGAAATAAATGATAAGATTTAATTTTTATAATAATCATTATAATCGAAAAATGTCTTTGAAGACAAAGTTATGAACAATTTAATCCTTTAGTATATATTTAATACAATTATCTTAGAAGCACCATCTATTCTTAAACTAATTAATCATTGGCTCGTACATATCTCGTTAGCATAACGTTGCATAGCTCATAAATTTTTTTATCATTTTTAGTGGAAAGATAGCTCTCATTATTGGCTGATACATCTCTTTTCAACCCAACAAAGTGTAGCCCATACTTTTAAAACTATCTGCAACATAAAAGTTAAAAGTAGTTAGTGCTTCATTAGCATCTCTAAACATATAGGGGTGATTCTATCATTCAATATGCATGTGCTAGCATTTCTATGGGTCGTCTTCTTAACATCCTTCATCAATATATAATATGTATTTATAAGAGACATTGCAAATCATAACATTTTTATGATTTCAGCATTTGAAATATAACCTAATGACGTACATTTCAATCACAGCACTATGAAAACTTGTTTGCATGTGTGAGATAAAGTACTGTATTGATAATTGGGATATATTATTGTATTAATAGTACTTATTGTTAGAATAAAACCCAAGATGATTTCTTATTGATATCAGGGGTATAAATATCCATTACAGAATCTACTAGTAAGGAAACAAATAAAAATAAAATAAACAGAAAAAGGAAAGTAAATAAAAGAAAAATCAAAGCAATTAATACAAAAATTATATTCTAATACTTCCCCTCAAGTTAAAGCATAGATGTAGGTCATGTTCAACTTAGATTTGAAATCATCGAACAGTATCCGAGGAATATTTTTTGTGAGAATATATGCCAGCTGACCATTAGATGACAATCGAAGCACAAATTTTTCTGGACTCAAACTTTTCTTTAATGAAGTGATGGTCAATTTCAAAGTGCTTGGTGGGATCATGCTGGATCGAGTTGTGAGCAATGCTAATGACTATCTTGTTATCACAAAACAACTGTAGTAGAGCGAAGATTGCCTGTCATACATAGTTCGTGGAGTATAATGCGTAACTAGCGCCGGAGGAAGGTTTTTTGCGAGAATATATGCTAGCTGGCCATTAGATGACAATTGAAACACAAATTTTCCCAGACTCAAGTTTTTCCTTAATGAAGTGATAGTCAATCTCAAAGTGCTTGGTGGGATCCGGGTTGGGAGCAATGTTAATGACTGTCTTGTTATTGCAAAACAGTTTTTGTAGAGCGGAGACTGTCATACGTAGTTCTTTAAGTATGTTGCGTAACTAGAGGGCTTCACAACTTTTGAGGGACATGGACCGAAATTCGGTTTCCGCACTACTCCGAGCAACTACAGACTATATCTTGCTTTTTTACGTGATCAGATTTTCCCACACAAATGAGCAGTAATTCGAGGGAGATCATCGATCATGGACCGACGCGATCCAATATGCGTCTGTGTAAACTATAATAGAACTAGTTGTGGCGGGAAAAAAACAAACCCGAGCCCAATGTGCCTTTTAAATAGTGGAAAATCTGGCGGAAAACTTGGATGTGGTGTTGCTCATAGGGATCATACATGAATTGACTGACTATCCCAACTGCGTGGCATATGTTGGGGCGTGTATGAGCAAGGTAGATGAGTTTTCCCACAAGTCGTTGGTAGTGAGTCTTGTTTACAGGAACTACATTGGGAACATCAAGAAATTTTTCATTTGGATCCATCAGGATAGCCATTGGTTTGCACAGGAGAAGATTGTTCTTTGTCAAAAGATTAATCACATATTTCCGCTGAGACAGACAAATACCCTGAGATGATCGAGCAACTTCCTTGCCTAAAAAGTACCATAGAGATCTCAAGTCCATTTCAAACGAAGCAGAAATAATGTCTTTCAAAGATTTAATGCTGATAGGAACAATATTGTCAATATAGACAATAAGGATTGTTACCTGGCAGGTGTAGAAAAACCGGAAGAAAAGAGTGTGATCTGATTGATCCTGAGTGAATTTATAGCCTACCACCACCTTTGTGAATTTCAAGAACCATGCCCATGGTGATTGCTTCAATTCATAAAGGGATTTTTGCAATATGCATACTTGCCCCTTGGTGGTAATGGAGTCTAACCCTGGAGGAAGAGCCATATAAACCTCCTCTGTAAGATCGCCATTCAGGAACACATTCTTGACATCAAGCTGAAATAAGGGCCAATCCAGATTCACAACAAGGGATAAGAGGAACAAAATGTTGTTTAATTTAGCAACCGGAGCAAATGTTTCTTCATAGTCAAATTCGTTGGTCTATGAGTACCCTTTTGGCAACCAATTGTGCCTTGCTGCGTTCAAATGATCCATTAGATTTAAACTTGATGCTAAAAATTCATCGGCATCCCACTGCTTTCTTGCCTCTTGGAAGATTAATAATGTTCCAAGTATGGTTTCTTTTAATGCCATTCATCTCCTCCATGACGACAGCTATCTAGGCTAAGTCTGTTAAGGCAGCCTCAATAGTAAATGGAAGCTGATTATTGGATAGGGCCGTAACAAATGCTTTGTAGGTTGGTGATAATCTGCGAAGTGAGGCATAGTTTTCCAAGAAGTTCATGTTGTTTTTCTGTCATCCAGTTTGCAGAGGAACAAAAGTTGAAATTGATCCTCCGGTGGAATCAAGAACATCTTTTGATGACAGCTCAGTGCTGGAAGAATCCGACGTGACTCCTATTGAGCCAAATGAGATGTTAGGTTTTTGAGACATCATACAATTCGACTGCTAGGAGGAATACTACCAATATTTGAGTTGGACAGCTGAGCAAAGATGAACCTGTAGAACTCTACTACGTCAGTTTTTCTTCAACTCTTCAAAACATGTCTATTGCAACCGATAACTCATCAGATTTCTGTTACAGGAACAACAAAGAAGAAGTCACAGGTCTCTACTACATCAGTTTTTTTTCAAATCTCCAAACTTGTCTATTACAACCAGTAACTCATCAGATTTATGTTACGGGAACAACAGGAAGAGTCGGATTTGCCTCTGATATGCAGGAGATTGCTTCACGGGATATACGGGAAAGGTTCTGCGGCTTGTATTCAGGGGGCTATAGATTTCTGTTTATAGGAGCGACCGAGAGAATAACCCGCAAGGTACAAAACATGTAGGAATTATAAATCATGCAGGGAAAAATTGCAAGAAGAGACGACAACTAGGGTTAGAGCCTTGGCTTTGATACCATGTTAGAATAGAATTCAAGATGATTGTTTATTGATGCAAGGAGAGGTATAAATATAAATACTGGAGAGGTATAAATACTCATTACAGGATCTACTAGTAAGGAAACAAATAAAAATAAAATAAAGGGAAAATGGAAAGTAAATAAAAGCAAAACAAATCAAAGCAATTATTAGAAAAATCTGAATATTAATATTCTAATATTCTAATACTTGTATTGTGCTTATAAATGAGTATTAAGTATAAGATAGTAACATCTAAGTTAAATGCATTTTTTTAGAAGAAAGGAAACAATATTCCAATTCAAAAACGAGGTCATTCACTTTAGCTTCATGAATTCTGAACTAAAACTTCACCAGTTACTTTTAGATCTTTGTTTTAGAAAGTTAACTAGCTTTCTTTAAATTTGAGCCCATGTTTTAAGTCTGATCAAATCTATAAATCAAACAAAAGATTAAGCAGAATAGTCAATTGATTCAACCACATTGTTTAAAACATACGCTTGTCCCAAATCATCTAGTTATTCTCCTAAATCTCACCTGAAAATATAATTTATACACTATTATTATCATTATTATTATTATGGATATTATCTCGTTTCTTGCTATGTCTATTATAAATTGCACCATACCTTTATTATACTTGTCATACTAGCTAATTTAATCTATGCACATCTCTTTTTATATCTATTTAAATATTTAAGTACCTTTATCTGGATCACTTGCATTTTATTTCTCTAAGCTTCACCCTGATAAAGCAAGTCCTTTTAGTTAGTCATAATAAGCTATAATTTTATAATACCTTTAATGTAACCATGTAATTTTTTCAGCCATTGACTTATTTTCTATTGTCTTATTTACTTATAATAATAAAAATGCATTAATGAACTACAATTCATAAAGTAACTCTTATTCAAAATTATGTTCTCATAATTTTGACCAAAATCAATCTCTCGTAGCAATAAGAGTGCTTTTGGGGTTTATCTCATTTGGAATGACTGAGGAATAAGCTGAAGAAGTTTCAAAGTTTTCATTTTTTTTTTCCTTAACTGACTTAACACGCAATTCTCAAGTCAACACAACTTTCACATGTTGTTGCATATGCGTTCGAACTTTCACGGGCTTGGAAACCCTTGCACAGGCTTTAACTTTCTTTCAGCTTCACTTGATGTCATTTCTCATCGCTTGTAGCTTCTCCCACTCAATCGTATAGTGTTATCTTGTTTTACCCTTTCTCTTGCTTCCTCTCACACTCTCTTTCTTGCATCTCTCGCTCTTTCTGTCATAGTACATCGTTTCTCTTTTTAAAGAGGTGTAATTCAATTCAGTTGAGCTGATATTAGGTCAGGTCAAAGTTTTTCTTGATATTTATTCACGTAGAACATTTTCCTTATTACAATAAATCAGAAGTAACAATAAAGAATAAAATAGGAACTTCCCTTTAATATTAAGTTATATAATTTTTTTATACTATATATTTGTATTCATTAACCTTTCATTTGTTTTGATTTAACTTATTTTAAAAGTAATTCGATCTTGACGGCTCAATTAAATCTTCAAGTTAATCTTTTTACTAACAAATTTTTTTAAATCTTATTTTTTAAAATAAATAAATTATATTTATTGGTTTTTACAAATTATGTATTAAATTTTAAGTTTGCTTTAAAAGATGATTGTGTCTTCAATTATTTATCACTAAGCTTTCAAGCACCTAGCTTGTAAAATTTGGATGCACATGACTAATGAATATAATGCTTTGCACTTTTTATAGTTAGCATTTGGCACATGATATTATTTTAATATTTAAACTAATATGTACTTAATGACACAAGCCATCAAATTTAAAATCAAAATTTTTAGCTTCTTTATTAAATTACCAATCGCTATATTATTATTGAAATATATTTAATTTTTAAAACCTTCAACGATTTTATTTACCTATCACATGAAACGTATGCAAAATACAAATTTAAATATTAAGATATTTGTGTTGTATCTAATTTTACCTTGAATATTCAAATCCGTTATCCATGTCAATTCAACCTATAATTCTTTTTAATTTTATTTTCTCTAGAAAAGCATGACAACGTCGACAATGAGGATTCTGCAAATATATTTAAAGCCATCAAATCTACTGATCCAAAAGACAAACAATGAAGTAGTGTTTTCTACCGGGGGATGCCTTTTTATAGATTAAGATTAAGCATGAAAAAATGTTTTTTTTAAAATTCTATTTTGTTTTTTACCTTTTAGATAAAAGAACTTGATTTTATCTAGATATAAATGTGTTTACTTGATGTAACAGGAAGTTGTTGTTGCCATATTGTTCGATAGGCTTTATTCTTGGACTACAGATTATGGAAACTGTGAAGAATCTTTCCAGTTATTTTGCTTAAATTATTGTGCTTATATTGCCTTTTGCAAATTTTCATATCTAATAAGTACTCTCCCAGATTTTAAATTGCACTAAATTTGTTGTTATTTTTCTGTAGTAAATTGGCCTTATGAGCTGTTTGGTCGCACATCTTAAGTATTACTGCAGTTGGAAGACTCGGAACTTTCTGGCAAGGTTTTACTAATATGGGCTTTTGCGTGCGATCTTGTGATAAAATTGGGAACAAGGCCATTAGAGATGCATCCATCAAGGTCTTTTATTTCTCTCTTAGGCTTTCTCCTGTTGTGTCTGTCTGGGATTGCACCATTCGCAAGATTATGTACTCGTTCAGGCCTGAATGGGTGTAGGAACTGAGTTTTAGTTAAAACAGTCTAGTGCCCGTGAAAAAAATTAGATCCCATAAAGAATATAGATTTTACTTTTTGTGAGGTGCTATAGGAATTTTTTTTTCTTATAAGCCGGTACTTTTAAAGACAATAAGCTGAAATCAACTGCTGGCCAAATATAGTCATGGATAAACTAGGAAGGAAACAAGTTCCAATAGGTTTAAGGAAGGAGAAAAAGAAACAAGTTAAAGATGAAGTTGATCGCTTGAAGCAAGCTGAAAAGAAAAAGAGGCGCTTAGAGAAAGCACTTGCCACTTCTGCAGCCATTCGCTCCGAGCTGGAGAAGAAAAAAATGAAGAAAATGGAAGAACAACAGCGTTTGGATGCGGAAGGTGCTGCTACAGCTGAGGCTGTTGCTCTACATGTCCTTTTAGGAGAAGATGCAGATGAATCATCCCAGATAATGCGGGATAACATCAAAAGATTTAATTATTTTGACAATTCTGGCAATCTTGGCCATTTGATGGATCAGCACAGCTCTGCCAAATATTCCATAGGAGAAACAGGAAGGATTTCATATGCGTATGCATCCAGAAATAAATGGAATGATTGGGCCAATGAATCTTCATTTTCATCTGTAATGCATGGTAAAGATCTCAATGTACCTTATTTTGAAGAAATGGAGCTTGATGCAGAGGATTCAGCTGGTCTAATGGCAGCACGTGCTGTTTCATCACTGTGTATCACAGACAATTCACAAAACCTATTCCCTGGTCAAAATACAGCAACAACTGTTATTAACAGTATGGTTCCAGGCCATGATTTTGATAGCAAATTTAGTCTTTTCAAGTTTTTTTAATCACACAGATGGTCTTGTATAGAATAGAGTCATATGTGACATTTATGATTATATATTTCCCTGGATATTGAAACGTACATCTTGGGATGTTTGGTTTGTTTGAAGGAGCTTTCTTTGTTTGCTTGTAAGATAATTTTAAAGTGTTATGGAAATTGGCTTTGCTCTGTAATGAGAAGTTCTGCTTTTTGTTCTTTGCCACGAAGTTGCTTTTTAGTAGTATTTTCAGCTTTAGTTCTGCACCACTTCATGCATATAGTTTATTCAGTGCAATGGAATTTATGATTTTTATTTGGATTCTCATCACTGACATTATTTTTTTGATTAAGGTATCCAATAATTATAATAGCCATACAGAAAGTCTATGGTTGCGTCGGAAATCCATGTTCGGAGGAATAACTAATGTCTGTTTACATTTAGTTTTATTTGGACAGATTGAAACATTACAACTATAGCCAAATTTATAAATGTTGTTTGAGTTTTAGTCTGTCATAGTGGAATATCAAACTGTAAAGGTTTATAAAAAGGCCATGCAAGTATGCTTTGTTTTGTTTCCATCATTTAGCTCAGCGATGTCTATTTTGCTATTGCACATTAATTAATAGTGCTTTTATTATAGATGATTTTGTTATTTTATTTTTGACAACACGTTAAATGATGTTTTCACAAGGTTAACTTCAGTACCTGTTTTGGGAGGATTTTATAGTGATATCCTTGTGTTGCATTCGATCATATATCCTGAGAATGTTCCGTCAATAGTTTTGATGTTTTGCCAAGTTATCCTAGGACCAATCTGAAGCAAATGTATACCCCATCATATTTCAAGACAAATCTCATATTTAATACTTAACCCAATCATATTTCTTGATATTCCGGCTTGAGTATTATTACAGTTGATCAATTGTTTTAAAAGATAGGGACTCCTATAACTAATATAGTAAAATTAGGTATATAACATGAAATTCTTGTGGTTATGATGGTCATATTTATCATTCAGTTTATTCTATTCTGCATAAGATTTGAGATGTAATAGACGAGGTCATAATCTGTAATGTGAAGGCTGGGAGTTAAAATGGAGTACCTTAATAATTTTTGATATAAGGGGGTATCGATAAATTTTGTATATATGCATTTGAATATAAATTTTTAGGAAACTGCAATTATGCTTGTGATAATATACGGATCTAAATATTGCATTGCAACAAAATGTTCAATATCTAGGTTGATTGAGATGGAAGGGAGAATGTTAAGGTGAAGGCGTAAGAACTGTAAACTACAAAAAGTAATTGAATGAATTATCAATATTAGAGAATGTTGGAGTAACATCTATTTAAGAAAAGGTGATTGAAATCAGCAATTACCTCCATCTGTTAAAGTCTCCACAGAATCAGAAACTATACTTTAGATCCAGCAATGCACATGGAAGACCTTTCCTCCCATGAAAATCAGCAATTGCCTCCGTCAAGCAAGTCATATTCCTATACTGTTTCATCAAGCAACACCCATCCTATGGTTCTTTATCCTTTGGCTTTATTCCTAAATCCACTTCCTTTTGCTCGCCTTCAAATAGGAGAAATCTCTCACATTGTTCTGCATCATGGCAGCCCTTCTGCACCTTGCATTCCCAACTCTCAGATCTCCACCAAAAATGCATTCTTCTTGTTGTTCAGTTTATTTCCGCCCCGATAGGCAAAGATGTCAGTTTATTTTTGCTTTAAGATTGAAAAAGATGAAGGATTTGACTCTAAAGTGCCTCAGAACAACCGAGGGCATGGCTGAGATATTTCCTTCCTCTTCTCTTATAATTTTGGTTCAAGATTTCTATGAACATCTCAACAAGAAGGATATGAAGAAATTGAATGAGCTACTGGATAACAGTTGCATGTTCGAAGACTTGGCGTTTCCCAGCCCATTCAAGGACAAGGTGTGTGGCATTTTTCCTTCTCTTGCGATCTTCTTTTTGGATGCCATCTTCTCAGCATGTTGTTTTGTTTTTGCTCCTGCTGCTGCTGCTGCTAATATTATTATAGATATTACAACTTTTGGGCTCTTCGGTAAGAAATAAATATTACATCAGGACTGGCACGTTTACGTGCGGAGTCCGTGCGGTGTCCAATGAAATTTTGCCACGGAGGTGATCGGCCCGATAACATAAGAGAATCTTCCCATCGAGGTGATCGGCCCGATAACATAAGAGAATATTCCCATCGCGTTATTCAGGTGTTATTGTGTGTTTTTCAAGAATAATTGATGTGTTACTGTATTATTATAACACCGGGAATATTCTCAGAATACAATAACACCTGAATAACATACAATAACAACTGAATAACACGAGGGGAATATTTCCTTGTGTTACCGGGTCGATTACCTCCACGGCGTAATTTCATTGGACTGCACGTAGCTCTACATGCAGAGTCCCGATGTAATATTTTTTCGTCGAAGTAAAACATCAGCTTATTCACTGTCTTTATTGAGATTAGTGTCAAGTTTTCACTAGTGTAATTAAAAAAAAAAAGAAAACGAAAAAAAAAGGTTCGAGGTAGTCCGATGCCATTGAATATAGATTTGAATGCATTTACGTAATTCCTAGAACTTTTATGTATTGACATGCATTCCACAATTTTTATGTATTTACGTAATTCCTAGCTTTTAATATATTAAATATATAACACTCATATTGTAAAAAAAAAAACGAAAAAAAAAGTTTCGAGGTAGTCCGATGCCATTGAAGATGGATTTTAATGTATCTACGTAATTCCTAGATTTTTATGTATTTACATGCATTCCAAAATATTTATGTATTTACGTAATTCCTAGATTTTGATATATTAAATATATAACACTCATATTGCAAGCATCACAAAAAGATTATTATGATGAACTTTTTTTTTAACGTGAAGTAAATCTTTGCATGCATATGTTTTATCATGATTAACGCTCTTATGATATGCAAATATTAAACTGTACGGGCTAGATAAGTAAATACATAAAAAACTGTATAGTATGCATGTATAAATAAAAATAGGTGAAATTGCACCAAGTCTGAATAGCTTTGGGAGTGCAAACTGAGATTTGAATGTGCAAGCAACTCTACATAAACACTAATGTCATTATTTAAGTGGACGACAAAGTACTTGTTTTTCTTAGACCATCTTAAAAATGGCCTCAAATAACATCTTATATTAAGCTTTCTCTAAATTGTGGTTAACTTGAGCTTTGAGTTGCCTAATTAATGACTTTCCGAAGTCCAATGGATTGGTGTTTGCTCATGAAGAAATTCAAATTCAAGCAAAACAAAAATTATTCTTATGAAAATCATTCAAGATAGCAGATTAATTGAGCCACCATGAAATGAATTCTTCTTATACGAGTCATATCATATTCATACAATCACAAGGATTTTATCTCCAAGTTATGTCTTTATATACGTTAATCATGCACGAGATACAACTGATTGATCTTCTCACTAACAAGCCTCCACACTCGGTTCTCAATAATTTCTAAGCTCTACTCATCGAAAAAATATTTCATTTGGTCTTTTGATTCAAAGCTACGTTCGGACTCTAATAAAAACTTATCATGTATCGCAATGTGTAAGCCACGGTCCCACTAAATAAAAAAATAAAAAAAATCACTTTATTTTAATGTGTGACTCGACTCGAACCAACCCATACTTCAAAATTCAATTGCAGTTTTTTTGTGGAGTTATTGAGATTTGTTGTGGTGTTATTTGAATGGTATTGCGGCGGTTGTGATGTTATTGTAGTTTTTTTTTGTGGTGTTATTTGAGTGAGATTGTAGTTTTTTTTGTGAGCTAGTATTATTGCAGTTTTTTGTGGTGTTATTGAGGTTTGTTGTGGTGTTATTTGAGTAGTATTGTGGCGGCTATGGTGTTATTGAGGGTTTTATGTGGAGTTATTGAGTTTATTTGGTTTTATTGTGGTTATTTGGTGTTATTGTGATTGTTTTGTGAAGTTATTGTGATTGTTTTGTGAAGTTATTGAGGTGTTATTTAGGTCAATTGTAGTATTTTTTGAGTGGTATTGCGACAACTGTGATGTTATTGCATTTTTTGTGGAGTTATTGAGGTTATTTGGTGTTATTGCAGATTTTTAAGAGTTATTGAGATATTATCTAGGTTTATTGTGATGTTATTTGAGTGATATTGCGGCGACTGTGGAGTTATTGCGATTTTTTGTGATGTAATTTGAGTGATATTGCAGTTTTTTTGTGGGCTGCTGTTATTGCGATTTTTTTGTTGAGTTATTGAGGTTTATTGTGGTGTTATTTAAGTGGTATTGCGACGACTGTGATGTTATTGCAGTTTTTTTGTGGTGTTATTAAAGTTATTTGGTGTTATTTTGGTTTTTTTTTGTGGAGTTATTAAAATATTATCGAGGTTTATTGTGATATTATTTGAGTGGTATTGCGACGACTGTGTTGTTATTGTGATTTTTTGTGGTGATATTTTAGAGGTATTGCGTTTTTTTTTGTGGGATGGTGCTATTGAGATTTTTTTGTGGAGTTATTGAGGTTTATTGTGGTGTTATTTGAGTGGTATTGCGACGGTTGTGACGTTATTGTAATTTTTTGTGGTGTTATTTGAGTAATATTGCAGTTCTTTTTGTGGGCTGGTGTTATTGTATTTTTTTGTGGTGTTATTGTGGTGTTTTTTGAGTGGTATTGCGGCGGCTCTGGTAGTATTTTTGAATGATGTTATTTCAGTGTTACTGTTGTGTTACTGCGGTATTATTTTGATATTATTGTGGCGTTATTGAGATGCTATTTTAGTTTTATATGAGTGATATTGTGACAGCTTTGTTGTGTTATTCTTAAATAGCATTATTATGGTGTTATTGCTGTATTTTTGGTGTTATTGGGGTGTTATTAGTATTTTTTATGGAGTTATTGACGTGTTATTGAGGTTTATTGTGGTATTATCTGAGTGACATTGCGACAAATGTTGTGTTATTATGTTTTTTTTTGTGGAGTTATTGAGGTTATTTGGTGATGTTAAATTTTTTTTTGTGGCTGTGGTGTTATTGTGGTTTTTTGTGGAGTGATTGAGATTTTTTAGTGTTATTGCATTTATTTGGTGTTTTTGCAATTTTTTTGTGGAGTTATTGAGATTTATTATAGTGTTATTGCGACGACTGTGGTGTTATTGTTGTTTTATTGTGAAGTTATTAAGGTTATTTGGTGTTATGACGGTTATTTAGTGCTATTGCGGTTTTTGTATGAAGTTATTTATGTGTTTTTGAGGTTTATTATAGTGTTTTAGAACTATGTATCCTTACCCAATGACATGAGAAAAAAATGAATATTTATATTTGACGTGAAGGGTTTTGTTTTCGAAGAAATGGGCTGGGTTGGGCCGGGTTATGCATTAAAATATAAAATTTTTCAATTTTTATTCACTGGACCGCAACTTACATGTGGCTAAATTTAATTGCAGTACGGACGCATATCTGTGTCCGATCTCCGGGTGTAATATTTTTTTTCTACTCATCATTCTACTTGCTTTTTTTTGGGCAAATAAGAAAAAGTATCACGTAGACATGATGAACGAACATAAAGTTTAGTTGAAAACCTTAGAATTAATATATTGAATAATCATTGGAAAAAAACATGAATCTCTAATCATGCACCATGTCAATTAATGTCTTGACGCTTAACATCATTTCTTGATCAATCCAAAATAAAAATTGACATAGTTGAATTAGACAAATATCATTTGCTCTAGGGGCGTCATTAGTTCTTTATACATCATTGTGATCATTATCCGACACTCACGATCTAGCCCATCAACTATTCACACCAATATGTATTATAAATCTAAAAGAAGAAATATACCATCACTCATATTTACATGTTATATAATGGGCCATTTGGCTTTTTTCTCTTCCTCTTAGTTTTGATCAAACTCAATAATTTCTCAGCTCATGTGGGGATTGTTGGCTAACTTGTAAATCTTCACATTAATTTCTATAGTCATTCTTTATATCATTTAATCATCATTTAAACATGCTTTTTCAGCTATTTCATTCACAAGAAAAGCTATGAAATCATTTAGAGTAATATCCATGAAATTAATAATACAAAATATGACATATCCACAAGTAGCCTAATTATTATAATCACTATAGTAATGTAAATCATAAACATCTGTGTGTGTAGAGAAAGAGAGAGAGAGAGAGAGAGTAATTCATTGATTTGAATGTATGATTTATCTCTTTGTAATTAATTTAGCACCCAAGAAAAAAATGTAACAAAAAGAAGATTCTTGTTTACTGTTGGATCTATACTTACCTATAAAAAATTACCCTGAATTTCTTGTAAATAGTCCTCATAGCATTCCTTGTTTATCACTCTTCTTAAATTCTTGTAGTCATTGTTTAAAGAAAACTCGAATTTAAATTGCAAACTAGATTCAATTTATATGAACTAGCTATTAAAGATAGATTTAGACACTTCATTTTTAATCCTTAAGATTTTAAATTGTTAACTACCCTCTTCATATCTTCTTCAAAATGTTATTATAATTACAAATTGAATGATACTTATTGTTTGTTTTAAAACTAAAAATCTGAAAAATATGACATTTGCTAAACTATTTAGTTAAGTCAATTGAGTTTTCTCCATGACTTAAATAAAAAACTTTTAATTATAAATCTCTCGACCTAAAAGTACCATAAATATTTGATTTTTCAAAATAAAATAAAAAAAGGAATAAAATAATTCTTTAAAGTCATTTTCGAGTTATTTGCTTCTCACATAAACAATTTTCATAGGCTTGCAAATGGATTGAAGTAACACCCCAAATTTATCTAAAAAAGGAATAAAATAATTCTTTAAAGTCATTTTCTAATTATTTTCTTTCTCACATAATCAATTTTCATTCGCTTGCTAACGGATTGAAATAACACCCCAAATTTATCAAAATGAGATAAAATAGTGGAAAAATTATTACATCCAGACCCCAGACTCAAAATTTGCGTCCAGAGTCCAGTGAGAGTGTGCCACATGGCGAGCGGGGCTCACTTACCCCGTGACAAGTACCCTTTGCGTCCGGTGTCATGACACAATAATCGTTCAAAACAGTGAGAGGTTGAAGTGTAGTTTCCGCCAACAAAATATTTTATAAACATTAGAGCTCACCTTGTAGATGAAGGAAATCTAACATGTGGAGCTAAATTTTAAGAAGTACATCTAGAATCAAAATTTTTTTTTCCTGAAATCCAATTTCAACTTAAGAGATGAAGAAGTGATTCATATTTTTAATCCATAAAGAATTGTTTTAATCCAATATGCAGCCTGCTGTCTACCATTTCCTCGAAGAACTATCAAGAGCCATGGGCCAAAATGTTCGATTCAAAATCGATGATGTGTATGAAGCAGGCAAACAAAATGCTGGGGCAAGGTGGCATCTTGGTAACTAACTATTGTTTTTTCAACATAAAATTTATATACTGCTAAACATAAATAAAATCATGAAAAATTTATACTTTTATTGCAGAATGGAACGATCGTATCATTCCTTTCACTAAAGGTTGCAGCTTTTTTTACTGCTCAGAAAATACAAGGGGCCTTCTCATAAAGTACTATTCGAACAATCCATAATTTGTTAAAACTTACACAATCAAACAATCTTATTACATTACAAACTAATATATTGTTAAAAATATTGGGAAGAATTTACTGTTAGTAAATTTATTTTATCAGATTCAAATAAATTGAAGTACAGTTTGATCATGTCTATTTTTAACATTTTTTAAATTGTTATATCATGCAAGTATAAAGGCTGTGATTCTATGTCATTATAGTTTGAAATAGTAAAAAAAATATTAAAAAAATATGAATTTTAACATTCAATTCTCTTAAGAAAGCAAATGCTTTACAAGATCAAGTTTCTTAACAATATTACAGTTGAAACATGTCTTAACAAGCATTATCATTAACATAACTATATCCTTCAATCAGACAACTAGGTAACTACATGAAAATCCATTTTAATTGTATTTAATATCATTAAAATATTGCAGGAAAGCTTGTGTATTTGTTGAATCACCAGTAAAGCCAGGAGCAATAGTGCTGGTAAAGTTACGCCAAACTTATTATATCATATTCAAAAAATGAGTAATACATAATATCATTCATTAATTTCAATTTTCTGACGAACCATTTTTCTGCCATATCAACTGCAGAATTTGCTCGGCTTTGTGACTTCATTTTTTGATAAGTTTCCAAAGCTGGCTGTCTGTAAGTAACTGTTTGTGGGAATAGAACTTAAACTTAGGCTAAATAGAATTAATAATGTAAGATATTCTTATGTTTCACAAGACATTATATATAAATGCCTCTATTTTTTATCTTATAAAATATGAATGCCTTTATTTTTACTATGTAAAATACAGTAGAGATATTACAATTGAATGAATATGACTCATATTATGAATAGAATTTAGCTCAAGATATAATTTTGGACTGCAGGGTTCCTAGAGAAGCCTCATGTATTGTTTCAGTTCTTGATGAAAGCATACAAAATATTCCTTGAGCCGCTCATGCTTCCAATTCTTATTTACTACACACAACTATGGAGATATGGGACTCGTTTTCTAAGCCTTGTGATCAACTTAATTCAAAATATTTGGAAGGCTTTTTTGTAATGGGGAAGGGTTACTCGGTTACAATAATTTGCTCATTATTCACCACTTCATTCCTTTTTCTTAGCATTGTTATTTTGTTTTGCTTTTCTTTAATTTTGGGACATTTACATACATAGCACATAATTCTTATGTATTTACATATCTCACACTAAACATTCATATTCACACACATAGCACTTTAGTGCTTTAAAAAGTGTTGATAGTGCTAATTATGATGTGATAGTAAAGATTTTGAGCGCACTACGTGTAAATATGAAATTTAGGAGTCAGATATGTAAATACATAAGTTTGGAGTGCTATTTATTATAAGCCCCCTCATTGTTTTTGGTAATAAAAAAACTATTTTGTATGCAGCTTTATAATTAATATATTTTTCTTGGAACTATATGGAAATTGAAGATGGTGTATTTATTTACATACTATGGTTTATTTGTACAAGATAGATATGATTGAATAAATTCTTAAAGCTGTTTAGTGTTACACCTCATCTTTTTAGGCTATATTGCTGGAGATTTGACTGATGGATTTAGAACATATTTTGATGCATGCATGTATGCATGATGAATAAAATAGAATGAAGGCAAAGCTTAAAAATATTTTTATCATGTCATAAATAAATAAATCATGGTTAGAATGGTTTCATCTCAAACTACTCTTTTATCTTTTTATTGGTTATATGAAGTTTATGCTAAACTCCTACTTTTTTGTTTTGGTTGTGTATAAATCCCAAAGGATCAAGTCGCCAAAAAGCTAGTGAAATCGCTAATATATCAAATGCATTAAAATATGTTTATTGCACCTGTCTGAAAACAGTTGTGAGAAATTTATTTTTAGAAAAATGATCATTCTGTCCCTGTTTACTAAAATTTTATGAAACATAACTGTGAGAGTCATATATTTATACTTCAGAAGCAAAAGTTAATTTTAAAATAGAACAAAAGTTCAGATGTATAACTCACTTAACAGTAAGTACCGAAAGTGCTAAAGAAAAAAAAAACTAATAAAATTATAAGTAAATTAATGATGATATTATTTTTAACATGAAGGCAATGTATGTCTTGTCCTAAACTGTCCTCCAATGATACTATCAATTCATTATCACCTTTAGCAGTGGAATCAACCTGACCATCAACACATCAAAAGAAGTCACACTTTTCTGCGAAGCTCGTGGGCATCTATAAACTGTTGATTGTAGCTATGGGCTGGCGTGACCTCAGAAAGGAAGTCTCTAGTTCACAGTGACATAGTAATCTTCGGGACGTCCCTAAAATTCGGGAGCTTATCTTTTTTAAAAACAACAAAATAGAATCCATTAGTCAATTATTTTAAGTTGGAAACTATCTGAAAAAAGACTTAACTAGAAGAAAAATTGTAGTTAATGCATACATTCCATTCCAACAAAAATTGTAGTTAATCAAACAAAAAATTTAGCCACTGTAATAGGTGCTAAACAAAAACCAAAAGCCACTGAAAATCCAACAAACCGTTGCACATCCAAATGAATCCAACCCCATTGTAATAGATACAAATGAATCCAATCATAAGACAACAAAATCCAACAAATCCAACAAGCTGATGTGCATACAAAAACCAAAACATATTTTTCGCGTCTGTGAAGAGGGGAGAAGATAAGCATACCGTGTGTGAAGAGAAGAGAAGGAAGAGGGGAAGAGTAACCAAGCAACAAGAGAATAGGAGGAAGAGGAGGTAGAAGACCATAGAGGAGTGAATCACACCGTCGACAGGAGGGGAGAGGGAAAGAGAGATCGAGACAACAAGGTAAAAAGACACACGCGAAAAGCCGGCCGCAGGTTATAACATGTGGTCTACTTTTTACTGATTTCCACCAACGCCGCTCCCTCGCCGCAGCGCCAAACGAACGAAAACAACAGCCCCAGACCGCGCCGCTCCCCCACTGCTGTGCCAAACGGGCCGTAAGTGAAACCCTTTTCAAATAAAGCGTACCTAATAAAAATATTGTCATAATAAAACCTTTATCAAACTAAAATAAACTTAAAAGAAGCATTTTTAAAATTTAAATAAACCTAACAAAACATTTTCAAATGAAACCAACATAAGAACATATTTAAAATTAGACATGACCAAGCAAATCATCTTTAATCCAAAGCGAACCCTTCATTTTTCAAAACCTCTCATAAGCTCAACGATTATATAAATTCTCATACAAAATTATATAAGTTTGCAACTCTTTGGAAACTTACTAATGAGTTCAAATCATTAACATCAACAACTAAATGGATCTCTGATTTATTCCTCTTAGCACTGTATTGTTTTTCATCTTCAAGCTCTCATTTGTTTAACCTTAAACCCCAAAAAAATTTTTGCTTTTTCAAATATCTCTCGCACCCCGTGACGCCTGCTTTTTAAATTTTTTTTTAGGATGTCTTGCATCTCTGGACATCAAAAATCAGATCGATCACATATCATCCGATTATTGAAGCCGCCCGGACGTAACTTTACATCTCAACTCCGCACGTAATATCTTCTCTTAGTAATTGAAAAATCAATAACGGTCCATATATCCCTATATTAAAAATGTAAGGTGACTGTAGGATAGAGAAAGCAACTGCCCTATCCTTTAATTCCAAAAAGAGATTAGTAATCTAGTTATTGATTTTTTATTTTATTTTTTTAAATGCCAACTATTTTAGGGTTCAAAATCAAGAGGAAATATTGGGAGGGTTACACGCACCTGTAGCTAGCCAATAAGAGAGGCAGGGTAGGGAGAGATAATGTGTCTCTACTCTTCTCTCATCTTATTGGTCAAATATGTTTCCTAAATCAAACCCAAAAAAAAAAAAAAATCAACGAAAATTGCCTCCAACAAATAAGATTTTTATATGTCAACCGCCAGTTTATCTCTCAACATCAAAACTATATTACTTACTCCCTTAACTTTTAAAATTTTTTTAAATATCAACAAAAATATAATTTACCCCAAAAGCCATTAAGAATCACCCTTGCACGTCTCTCACATACTTGCGAGTTGTTGTTTTCATCGCTATCGCCACCGCCACCATCACCGCCACTGCCAACGCCACCGCCACCGCCACCCCCGTATCACACTTGCATGGCCGCTACATCTTACACCGGTCGACAAAGCATATGAAGGGAGCTCGTTAGGAGATTGTGACGATCATGACGAAATTTGCAAGCTCTAAGAATTCATGGCAATCAAGATGACTCCAAGCATTGATGCGAGAAGTCGTGATGAAGCCCGTTAAGGCAACACAATAACAATGTGGTAAATTAAAATAGTAAACTTTAGGGGCTAAATATGCAAATGAGAAATTTTTAGTTTCAAAAATCTCATTTTTATCATCCCCTGCGGCTGATTGCCTGATACGGTTACATGGAACATCTGGAATTGCACCCAACGGATGAGGATAAGGATCTAGCTCGTCACTAACATCCGCACTCAGCTTCCTCCGCCATCCTCCTTCGCAATTCGGTGTAATTCATCTCCAAATTAACACCCCAAAACACCTTCCAACCATTGCCTCCAAACCCCCCCCATCCCATCGCCACCTTTAAATACCAACCAAAACTCTTCCCCCTCCATCCCTCCACATTGATCCCATCCCTATTCCATGGCGACCAACAGCGAAGCCACCACCCTGCTTCCGGCCATCAACACCCCAAACGGCAACCCGATGCCGTCAAAAGACCATCTTTGCCACGACGATAGCACCCCTGTCGTCAAAGCTCAAACCATCGACGAGCTCCACTCACTTCAAAAGAAGAGATCCGTTCCAACCACACCAACCAGCCATCACCCTGACGAATTCCAAAAGCTCCATCTCCAATCCATTAGCGCTTCCCTCGCTTCCCTAACCCGCGAGACAGGACCCAAACTCAAGTCCGTAAAGCAACAAATCGACTACCTCAGCCCCACTGCATCCCTCACCACCAGCGATTGCTCCCTCAAATTCACCCACATACTCCACAATCTCTCCCCGGCCGAGCTCTACGAACATGCCATTAAGCACGAGAAAGGCTCTTTCATAACCTCCAGCGGCGCCATCACCACCCTCTCCGGAGCAAAGACGGGCCGCTCGCCGAAAGACAAGAGAGTGGTGAAGGACGAAACCACCGCCGCCGAGCTCTGGTGGGGCAATGGCTCCCCGAACATCGAAATGGACGAGCATGCTTTCCTCGTCAATCGCGAGAGAGCTCTCGACTATCTTAATTCAATCGAAAACGTCTTCGTCAACGACCAATTCCTCAATTGGGACACCGAAAATCGCATCAAAGTCCGGATCGTCTCCGCCCGCGCTTACCACTCGCTCTTCATGCACAACATGTGCATCCGGCCGACACGAGAACAAATCCTGGATTTCGGCGCTCCGGATTTCACCATCTATAACGCCGGCCAGTTCCCCTGCAACCGCTACACGAACTACATGACTTCCTCCACCAGCGTAAACCTCAATCTTTCCCGGCGAGAAATGGTCATCCTCGGCACACAATACGCCGGCGAGATGAAAAAAGGTCTTTTTAGCCTGATGCACTATCTGATGCCTCAAAGGGGCATCCTTTCCCTTCACTCCGGATGCAACATGGGAAGACATGGCGACGTCGCCCTGTTCTTCGGCTTATCCGGCACCGGCAAAACAACCCTCTCCACCGATCCCGACCGCTTCCTCATCGGAGACGACGAGCATTGCTGGAGTGAATCCGGCATTTCCAACATCGAAGGCGGTTGCTATGCCAAATGCCTCGATCTTTCCCCCCAGAAAGAACCGGATATCTTCAACGCCATTAAATTCGGAACCGTGCTTGAAAACGTGGTTTTCGACGAGCACAGCCGTGAGGTCGATTACGCCGATAAATCCGTCACGGAGAACACCCGCGCTTCCTACCCGATCGACTTCATCCCCAATTCCAGAATCCCCTGCATCGGCCCCCACCCGAAGAACATCATCCTCCTCGCCTGCGACGCGTTCGGCGTCCTCCCTCCGGTCAGCAAACTGAATCTCGCGCAAACCATGTACCATTTCATCAGCGGCTACACCGCTCTGGTTGCCGGGACAGAGGACGGCATCAAGGAGCCGCAAGCCACATTCTCTGCTTGTTTCGGCGCGGCGTTCATTATGCTTCACCCGACCAAGTACGCGGCCATGTTGGCGGACAAGATGCGGAGATACGGCGCTACGGGGTGGCTGGTCAATACGGGGTGGTGCGGCGGTAGGTACGGGGTGGGAAGTCGGATTAAGCTCGCGGACACTCGTCGGATTATCGATGCGATTCACGGGGGAAGGCTTCTGAAGGCGGAGTATGGGAAGACGGAAGTGTTTGGGCTGGAGATACCGGCGGCGGTGGAGGGAGTGCCGCCGGAGATTCTGAATCCAATGAATGCTTGGGAAGATAAGGAGGCTTATAGGGAGACGTTGGTGAAGCTGGCTGGTCTTTTTAAGAAGAACTTCGAGGTGTTTGAGGATTGTTCTATCAACGGAGAGTCGGAGCTGACCCGGGAGATCTTTGCTGCGGGGCCCATTGTTTAAGATTCTATGGATTGACTTTATGTCATATTTAGATGTACCTTTAATAATTTCGCTTAAGCTTTATAAATTGTACGGTAAGTTGTATTCTTTTATATTTAAGCTTTATTTGTCTATGAATCACATTTAAAGGATAGAGCATAAAAAAAATATTAAAAGAGAGAGAGAGAGTAAAAATTAATAATTTCACTGCATTTTTTTTATTCAAAGCCTATTTTGCACGTTATTGATGTTATAATTATAGTACATGGAAGTTACATTATAAAATGTCGGTAATTATGATTCACTGTAGTCGGTTGATTGTAGTAACTATTAAAACTGTCATTATTTTTGTTGAAATCTTTCTCATCGGAGCATCATTTCGCTTGGTCTTATGCTGGCGAGTCATTCATTTGCTTATTCAGTCGAACTTCTCAGTTTGGTTAGCCGGATAATTTGCTCCATGTTGGCTTTTTTTTTTGCTTGCGAGGGTTGATTCTTCGATACATGTTCTATCCTGAGTCGTTAGATCTTGTTTGGCGTATTTTGATCATACATATTTTCTCATGTATTTAGTGAGTTGCAAGCTGGCGTAAGCAAGAGAATTATTAGGTTCTTATTTATTTAATTAATTCCTAGTAATTGTTGTTTCCTTAATTTTTGTGCATTTGATTGCTTATAAATATGTATTAGTTTATTTTCAACTTGGCATACTCCTTTCCCTTATTTCTTGCTCTAGTTGCCGTTCTGAGACATCTTATGATGGACAAATTCTCTTATTATCATATGGAGTAAGCTTCCGCTGTATGGACTTTTTGTTGAGGAAAAAAAAGCAAGAGACACCCTAAGGGTGGTCGTAAGAACAAGCTAGTGGTGAAGAAGAGGAGACTCTTACCCTTGAGTCTAGTAAGATCTTCTGGAGTAGCTCCTGAAGGTACTCTGCGGCCTCACCATTCGATCGTCCCATACACTCGTGCCTCCCACCACAATCTCTAATTTGATGGAAGGCTATGCATTCATGCCACATGTTGGTTCATTGCCATTACACCAGACACACCTTCAAGAGTCGAGGACATCTAGAATAATTGGAGTTATGGGTACATTATATTTTTCAGTGGAAGTATTTTTATGGTTGCTTATTGACTGGTGATTTTGTCAATTGTAGAAAAGACATATGATGAGACCCCTCTCGGTTTGAACGAGGATCCATCGACATCTGTCACAATTGAGAGGTAGATGGAGAAAGGAAGTGGTCAACCCACCATGGAGAGAGATCAGGTTGGCGGACTCAGGGATCTCCATTTTTTACTATGGTACAAAGAGAAGGGGCATATTCAACCCATGTGGATCGGTCGGTTGCCTTAATTTTTGAAATGATTTTTTTAATTTAATTTACATATAATTTTGCTTTTTGAAAATAGTATTTTAATTTTAAAAATGAGACCAAAAAGTTCTCACACATTTAATAGTTTAAATAATCAAACACCACACCACAAGAAATGCACATATCCCGAGAAATAGAAACATTTCTAATTAGCGAGGCTCGATTACATAAATTAAAGAAACTTACAACATCCTTTTGATTTGCGAACTTTTTTATATGTCGACCGATAAATTATCCTATATAATATAAGGATTAGATAGAGTTTATATTACATGGGTTCTAAAGTTTCCTATAGAGGCAATCCTCATAGTTAAATACATTTTAAATGATCAAAATCATTTAAGAAAACTCTCGTTAATGAGAAGAAGTATTTATCTTCAAGCTAAGCTATTTTAACACCAAATTCAAACTTATTTGCTCAATCCACTTTAGCTCAACCTAAGCTGACTCATTTGAGCCAAAACCAAGCTAAATGTCAGCCAAAACCAATCTTAAATCAAGCCTAAACCAAGCCATGTCTAAGCCATCCAAGGCACTTGATTTTCAATCCAAATAAAGTTGTACCACACACAACGAAGTGTCTCATTCCCGTTAGCCATTAACCGAATTGTTTTAACCAACTTAACAACCTCAGAAGGCTAACTTGAACTCACTCAACAATTTCTTTGCTTTCAAAGGAAGCTACCCTAAATTTGATGCACAGTTGGAGATCTTCCATTGGCCGCCAACCATCTTTGAGCTCACACTTGTACAAATTTCATAGTCCTCGAGCTCTGACTCTGTCATGTCAGTAAAGCACCAATAATTGATGCATGAACTCATTCTAAGCTTCATAGAGCCCAACCAGAGCATGTAAGTAGGCCTTAGGTTCACCCTTTGGATGTTGTTGAAACCATGTTGATGCTTGTTGAAACTTTGCCCAATTCACTTATAATCATTTTCTTGAGCCTTTAGTCACTTCCCTTATTAATGCGAAGCCTTCTCATCTGAAATTTCCCACCAACCTCTATAGCCCAAACCATGGCAACTTGGATTTCACTCACCCAACCCCCATTTCCTACATCCAAACTTTACAAGACCTTCCATAAGTTGTAAAATCCAATCAACAACTCAATGCCAATTATTCTAAGCCCTCTATCCCTCTACTAGACCATACTCAAATCATTCTCAATTGAGTTCTTAGAGGAAGCACGAGAAAACTCAAGTTGATGTTAGAGGAATACTCGAAGAGGTCAAGCGATCGATCAACATTGTTGAAAATGAAGTAACAGTTTGTGTGTTAAGATAATTCTTCAAAAACTGTGTTGATGTGTGCTTTTAAATAAATAAAAAATTAATTAATTAATTAATTTAAGGAAAATAGCCAGAGCATTAATAATTCATATAAAATAAAATTAAAATAATTAAAATAAAATAAAATTGTTATGAAATAAAAAAAAAAAATCAATAATTTTGAATCAAAATTAAAAGAAAATGTCAATTATAATTTCAATAATTTAAATAAAGTGGATAAACACCTAATAAATTATAAAATAATAAAATAATAATAAAAATAAATAAAATATTTCACAATAATTTAATCTTGACACAGATGACATTCCATAAGAATAAAAACAAACAAATTAATATTGAATTATAATTTCCAATAAAAAATTATGATTAATTAAAAAAAATAAATATAATAAATAAATAAAAATGATATATATTGAAAATTTTAAGAAAATTTTAAAAACAGTGTTCATTCAATAAAACAGTGATTTCACTCATTTGAATCCAATAAAACCTTCTTAGATCTGTTAGGATATATTTATAAATTTAATATTTATACTTTTACCTTTTATTTCTACAATTTAATCAAAATAAAAGAATCACATGTTCAAATTATGTTGTTATGGTCAAATATACATTGAAATGAATTAGGCAAGATGGATTTCATCTTGAAAAGCAACTTCATGCAACAAGGTATATTTGTAAATATTGAACATGTTAGAAATTACCTTTTTGTAATTATTTGGAAACACCATATCTTGCCAATTGATGTACTCACTGATTGGAATATTTCATAAGAATTTGTTAAAATCAGCAAGTGAAATTGATGAAGATTTAAAGGAAATTGTGTAAATTTAGAACCCTAACTATTGATTTAAACAATTAGAATTTAGAAAATGGGCTAAATTTTATTGAAAATCAATAATTAATTAACATTAATTTTTAGTAAAATTCATGGGTAGAAAAGTAAAGAAAAGGTGTATTTGTAAGTTCCCTCCTTTCCTGACTTTTAATTTCTGAAAATGATTTCAAACATTTTTTTAATCAACAAAACAATAAGACATTGGTAAGATTCTATTGCTTTTAAGTAGGGACATCAAAACGGCTCGTTATTCAGGAATAACTCGTGTTCGGCTCATTAGGAAGCTCATGTTTGGCTCTTTTGCTAAGTTCGCGAGCTGAACACGAACACAGATTTGCTCATTTGTGTTCGGCTCGTTTTGGCTCGAAATACTACTCAATAAATATATATAAATATATATATACATTGATGAGTAGTATTTTTAAAAAAATTAATTGACTACAAGGCTACAAGATTTATAATCAACTAGAAGTATTAATTAAGAAAATAGAATGAAAATTATTAAATTAGAATAAAATGATGTTTTAATTAATTTTTTTTTTAAAAAAAATCTTACCACAACCCTTAACATCTTATGGCTTAGGGTTATCAAAATGACTTTTTGTTCACGAACAACTCATGTTCGGCTCGCTAAGCAAAAGAACCAAACACGAACACACTTTTTGAGCTCGAAATATAAATGAGCCGAACTCAAGCCGAGCCTCGATTCGCTCGTGCGGCACATTTACACCCCTAGCTTTAAGTAATAAATAGTATATTTGCAGTTTTCCAAAATTACAAATACACCCTCATTAATTTTAATCCATCAAAATGAACCTTTTCGACTTAAAAACTTGTAAAATCATTAATAAAAGAGTTTTTGGTTCTTCGTAAATTTAGAGTCACCAACCTCTTCAATCGTCATCTCAGGACTCCCATTTTCAAAGAGCCCTCTTACTCGAACCGTCGAAACGATTCCGAGAATGAGAGGGATCGGAAAATGGGGAATAAGACAAAAACTAGACGAACAAAATTTAAAAAGAATCATGAAAAACTTACGTAAGATAAATCTCCCGTGATAGGTCAAACAAAGCACTTCTAGTGCTGTCCAAAATCTTACCTTATGACATTTGCCCCATCGGCACCATACTTTACTTTTCTTTATGTATTTGTATATTAATTAAAATTTATTTTACTTTCAACTAGGAAATAAATAATAATCTGATCAATTAATTTATTAATCATTCAAATAACTTTAAATATTTTAATTAACAACATAAATAGATACATTTACATATATATACAACTCCTTTCCAATTTTATATCTCATCTTATTTAGGTATATTTGCAACAAATTACCATCATAATTACTAATCCTAAGAAATTTCCTCCCCCCTTTCCCTAAACAATAAATAAATAAATAAATAAATAAATAAATAAATAAATAAATAAATAAATAAATAAATAAATAAATAAATAAAAACAATCTTGCGTTCCGATTCCTGCACTCTACGGAATCTCTTCCCCGCGATCATCTTCCAATCAACGCAAGGAAATAGATGGCAATTCGTAAATCCAAAGATTTCATCGCTTCTGGACACAACCAGATCCTCCCGCCTATAAATACCAGCACCATCGTTCCCACTTTTCCCTCTACCTTCTCCAATCCCTCACTCTTCTTCTCCGCCGTTCTAATGAAATCCTCCCACATACAAAGCAGAACAATTCTGCTAACGGTATTCTTCCTTCTTCTTCCTTATTTTGTTACTCTCGGATTCTTTCTTCCATCCCCCTAAGTTTTCCATTCCGATTTCCGCAGATCATCGCTATTTTCGCATTCGTGTGGAAGGCGGAGTGCCGGCAGGCGAAGGAGTTCGACCGGCTGCTGTGGTCTGCAGGATCGCCGGGAGGATGCCGATCCCACGTTGCCGATCTGACACAGTTTGGCGGAGTGGATGATGGGGTTACATCGAATACCAAAGCGTTTCGCGACGCCATTGCTAATCTCAGCGAATACGCCTCCGATGGAGGAAGCATGCTCGTCGTTCCGCCGGGGCGGTGGCTCACCGGGCCTTTTAACCTCACCAGCCACTTCACTCTCTTCCTCCAAGCAGATGCAGAGATTGTCGCAAGCACGGTACGCTCACCTCCTATGATTCACGTGCAGAGGGGAATGTGTGGGGACTTGGGTGACATAGTAGAGACAATAGGATTAATTGGGGATGGGTTCACGGGTTTGTTTTGGCGCTGATCTTATTGTGTGACTTTCATTTCCGGATTTGTTTGGCGTAAATTTGATTCAGCATTAGCGCGATAACTTATCTTCTGCAGTCAGAAATTTCATCCATGGAATACAGTTTTGAAAGTAGACCTTTGTTCTATTTCGATCTTAGTCTGCAAAAGTTCTAGTTTTGATTTTTCTGACAATTTTGATATTTATTATATTTAACATTTGTCATATTTTAGAAGTGAAATACACCTTTTCATGTATAATTTTATGAAATCAATATATATGAATTGTGTGGCATGTATGCAAATTTCACTTTTTAAATATAAAGGATATTGATATTATTCTCTTAAAAATTATGTTTTGGTGATACTGAAATTTGATGGATTTGGTTGAATTTTGAACCTTTAGTTGAGATTTTGATGATTATTGCTTTAACATTTACATTTACAGAAATTATTCTATGTGACCCTAACGGAAAGTGAAATATTTAGTTTTAAACTGGTCTCAAAAGGATTCCAAATAATGAAAATATAAATTGTTTAAAAATTAAAAAAAAAAAATCATTTTTTTTTATTCTGTTTCTTCCATGATATGTTCATTTGTTCTTAAACTCAACAACTTTCCATTAATGTAGATTTTCTTTTATTTTCTTTGTAATAGATGATGTACTTCAAGTAAAATAAAAGTGCACGTCATATAAAATAGAAACTATTAAATATGAAAAATAAACCAATTGAAAAGCACTGTTTGGTGTCAAAAAGCAAAAGAAGAATCTTCTACTACTAAGAATGTAAGAAGATCTGAAAATCTGAGAGTTAAATTATGAGGCATTATTTCAACAATACTAAAAAAAACAGCCTCACAAATTTCTATTTTTAACCCATATTAAACGTAATCTATATTTTTGCTATTGTGATGCAAAGTAATTTAGGACATGAAAAAAAAAACCCATTTTAACTTCGTTCATGCAATAAACTACTCCACATTTCAATTGCACAAATTCAGGAAAGACAAGACTTATGCAACACATTTATACCAACTCTAACATCGCCTTCATTAATTAACAATAACTGGCCAAGATTTACCAAACAGTTGCGTGTTATAACCCCTCGCCAATTCATTAGGATTACATTAAATGAACAAACTTTAATTTCGAATGACTAGATTGCACCAAACATCACAGCTAATTTTTAAAATTCATATATTAAAAACATATACTCTTTTTAAATTTTAGTCAGGCTACATACCAAAATTTGAATACCACTTACTTCATGATTATTAGTATTAAACTTTCCTTAAATGAAATAAGACAGGATATGGATGAGTATCCGATCGTGGAGCCATTGCCGTCTTATGGAAGAGGAAGGGATACTACTGGTGGAAGATACAGCAACTTCATCTGGGGTACTAACCTCACCGATGTCATCATCACAGGTGCAGCAAAACAAAAATTTTCTAATCTTCGATTAAATATTATGTATGGAGTTTACATGCATGTGGAATCCTTATACAATATGGGTTGTAGAAGGAGTTCTTATGCATGCAGACTTCACAGTAACATTCTCTCCCAATCTTCTTGTTCAGTAGATAAGTTGTTATGATTTATGCACACAAAAATAGGGGAAAACGCGACGATAGATGGTCAAGGCCAGTTCTGGTGGGATAAATTTCACAAAAAGCAGCTGGACTCTACTCGCGGATATCTCCTTGAGCTCATGCATTCGGAGAACATCCTCATCTCCAACCTCACTTTCCTTAACTCTCCAGCATGGAATCTGCATCCGGTTTACTGCAAGTTAGTGTTCTGCTAACCACATTAATTTAGAATTCAAGCTGGGTTTTTGATTTTCAACTAGTGGTTTAATCTAAAGCAGCTATCTTTCTGATTCATCTGTAGCAATGTCATCATTTCTAATGTCACCGTTCTGGCTCCTGTGGACTCCCCCAACACCGATGGCATAGATCCAGGTAAATTTCAGTAAGTTGTGTAGAAGAAGAGAGATAGAAAGCGCATAGCAAGAACATGATTTTTAATAATGTATTATGAAAGACTGGAAATCAAATGTCTCACAGTTTCAAAATGGGGATGAACTTAAATCACCTTTTCCTTCCATTGCTCCAGACTCATGTTCCAACGTCCTGATCGAGGACAGCTTCATAGTCTCCGGCGACGATTGCATCGCCGTCAAGAGCGGCTGGGACGAATACGGAATACGCTACGGGCGGCCAAGCGAACACATCCTCATCCGTCGCGTCACCTGCATCTCCCCCTACAGCGCCGTCATCGCCCTAGGAAGCGAGATGTCCGGCGGCATACAAGACCTCCGGGCGGAAAACATCGTCGCCATTAACTCCGAATCCGCCGTCCGCATCAAGACCGGCATCGGCCGCGGCGGCTTCGTCCGGGATATCTTCGTCAGGGGAATGAGACTCCACACCATGAAATACGTTTTCTGGATGACGGGGAATTACGGGAGCCACCCGGACGACCATTGGGACCCCAATGCTCTCCCGGAGATCACGCGGATCAACTACAGCGATTTCGTTGCGGAGAACGTGAGCATGGTGGGGAATCTGGAGGGGATTGAGAAGGATGTGTTTACGGAGATTTGTATTTCGAATGTGACGGCGGAGCTGAGCGCGAAGGCGAAGAAGGTGGTGTGGAATTGCAGCTTTGTGGAAGGGGTGAGTCATGGTGTGAGTCCGAAGGCGTGCGATGAGCTGCCGGAGAAGGGTTGCTCCTGCTCTTACCCGACGATTCCGATGCCGATTGAAGATGTTCGGGTTGGGCAGTGCGGGCGGTAGAATGGAAAAGGTGGTTGGGTTTAATTATTATAAGTATGATTAATTTATGTTTATTTATTTTAAAATGGTTTAAAAAAATTTAACTTGTTTTTTTAATCACAATAAAATTGGTTCTTGTTTTTTTCTTACTTTGTCTTTATATATATATTTTTATTATTTTTTTATTTTTGAACTTTTTGTGGCTTTACTCTAAAAGAGGAAGCAATGGAGAGAAAAAAGATTTATGTAGCCAACCCGGCTTACAAGAGAAGAAAAGCTTGTTGTGTTGTTGTTGAAGTTTTGTGGCTTTCGGGGAATGGTATTTTTCTTACGAGCTGAGCTTGAATCAGCTTAGACTTGGCTCGTATTCAACTTGTTTGCAATTAGCTCGTTCTTTAAAATTGTTCACAAACAATATATTTGTGTTCGATTTACACATTCTTGTTCTCATTTGAATAAAAATTGGCTTGTTAAAGTTAATTAGAAAAAAAAAATTGTAAGGCAGTGAAATCAAACTTGTACAATTCTTATACAATAAAAAACACAAAACTACATGATCATACAAGTTATGTTGAGCTAAACTTAGATATAAATATTGATAATATATTATTTTATTAATTAAATATATATTTCAAGCTAAAATGAACCGAATTCGATTTTGTTTTCGGCTTGTCCATAATTTCAGCTTAAAAAATTTATTCGTGTTCATCTAACTTTACAAACAACACTTTTTTTTTGACAACCTTACCTCAACGTACTATTAGTGACAATATGTCTGCTAATTTAATTAAAAAAAGTATATCAAATTGCCAAGAAATACATGACATTGCCAGTAATAATTTATAATTTTGGATGTTGTAATACATCAAGTTTCTGACTCAGAACTATACTAAACATTTATCATTTATGTTGTTTTGTAACAATAATTAACAAAATATAATGAGTATCGAATTTTTTCTTTACTTTAATATATAAAGTATCAACATGTATCAAATATCTTTATAAAAATTTGATCAAAACTAATCTAAAATTCATTGAATCTTCTTAAATGAGCATGAGCATGACATATGAGAAGGTAATTAATTTGGTTTCTTAGCCCACTTTCTTTTTAGCAAGTTTGGCAAATATATCTACAAAAAGTCTGATATGCAGATCCATCAGGTATACGGAGCACTTCATATATAAATTGGAGGAAAGCAGTTCTCACAGATCCATCAAAATCCAAGTATTTGAAGCAAAAGATTTTTAACAATTCTAAAAAGCCAAGTTTGATCAAATCCATGGGAAATGGTTCACTTTGGTATTCCTTGTTTTCTTCATTTTTTATCCTTGATCTTTGAGTCAAAATGGTGGGCTTTCTTTCTCTTCCTTGGCATGAGAACTGCAGGTCCTGCACCAGCTTTAAAAGGCATGCCAAGGAGAGCCAGCAGTCTCTGGGCCTCCTTATCTGCACTTGCTGATGTGCTGATGCATACATCCATGCCTCTTGTCTTTCCGAGGGCTTCGTATCTGATCTCGGGGAAGACGCTCTGGTCACGCATTCCTATGCTGTAGTTCCCGTGCCCATCGAAACTATTTGGGTTAAGTCCTTGGAAATCCCTGGTCCTGGGGAGCGCCAAGTTGATCAAACGGTCCAGAAAAGAATACATCACCTAACAGAGATGCATGGGATTATCAAGAAACAATTCTGGTTAAGCACGAGAGGAGTTCGATAACGCGGAGAAAAAGGATATAAAGATGTTTGAAATATTAGAGAACACTAAAGATTCCAGTAAGACGAGAAGAGTATTAAGGGAGAGATAGTTAATGTAAATAAAGAAATTTAGGTGTTAGATATGTAAATATTATAGTTTTAAGTGATATGAATGTGAAATTACGTTTGAATATTTGGGTGAAAATGGAGTGCCGGAAAAATAAGCTACTAATTTTAAGAAGAATGTTTTAGAAATTTGAAAGAATGTTGAATGGTGCGCTGAAGTTTAGAGTTTGCTGGTGCATGAGCACCCCCTGGAGATTGGGTAAGGTGGTATAGCACCGTTAGAATACAATTGAATGAACTATCAACTACACAATAATAGAGCTGTCTACCAAAATCGGGTTTTGTGCACGCGTCGAGCAGGCCTCATGGTCTGATGAGCCCAATACCCTGAAAATACAACCATCACTGAAATGATCCTCTATGGTGACCCGCTGACCTTGATCGGCAATATATCAGGTCTGATGAGCCCAATACCCTGAAAATACAACCATCACTGAAATGATCCTCTAAGGTGACCCACGGACCTTGATCAGCAATGTATCAGATGTCCTCTACTAGCTATTGAGAACCTTGTCTCCCTTCTTCAGCCTTAGAATCATGGTATTGTAAAATACATAAGTCGAATGTTGTTTTGCCACAGCCGCATTGCCCATCAGCGACCCCTTCGGAAACTTGGCCGCCATAAACGTTACACCACTCTTATCAAAGGCAGTCACCATCGTCAACGAAGGAGAACTATCATAATGAGCAATGGTGATAGACAAGGGGTTGTTCTCTCAGCATATAAGGACAAATGAAGTGTCCAAACAAATAATCATAACTTCCCAACTTGACTATCAAATATTAATATCCTCCTCGATATGCATTCCCGGAGAGACAAAAGATGTGAATCTCAACTGATTATATATTCTCATTTAAACATGAGAAACGGTAACTACAAAAAAAGAAATAAACAAACATTTCAACAGAAAATCAAATATACGACTAGACAATAAGAGCAAATGAAGGAGAGCAAATAGAAAGATAAAATAAGAAACATTCAAAAATAAAAGAATTGAAGATTTTATTCCCATAAATTGTCGAGACTGATCTTGTTGGACTGGTAAAGCGGTTGCAGAACTAACTGACCGCCAAACACAAGATGATGTGACTAACTCAACTCGAGGTGAAGTTGAAAGAGGGCAAGCCTGGCCTCTGCTTCTTCCATTCATCGTCGAGTCTCATCAAAGGTCTTCAAGCTCTCCTCAAACATCGCCTCCAATTCAGCGATGCGCTCTCTGAAGTTCAAATTAGCAATGATCTCTTGGGCTTCAATATTAGTGATACACTCTCTGGATTCCTGAAGGCTTTCTTCCACAACAACTAACTGTTCCTTCAAGTCGCCCTATCACTCATTGTAGTCTACCTTTAGCTTGCAAAGACTACATACCGTCAAACTAGCGGGCACTTGCAATTCTTCAACAGTTGCTAATCTCTTCAGGAGCCTTTTAAGTGAGAGTTGCAGCCAACATTTGGATCAGAACTGACAGTTCCCTGCTCAAGGCCTTTATACTTCTTACTTGCTTTGTATCTCTACAAGCAGCTAAAGATCATGCTTGGCCGGGAAAGAAGGCTCTTGTCAGAAAATATTACGTTGCCTTTTAAAGACAAATTGATATTAAAATGTCCCTGAGCCTCCCTTTGGCTGCATGCGTTCCTCATAACGTTCATCTTTAGGCCCTACATAACCGCTAAAGACAGCCGCTTGGTTAACTCGTTGGTCAACTGATAAATCTAAATTTGAACAAAACATAAAATCTCACTAAGACCAATCTATCTCTCAAACTTGATCTATTTACGATACTCTTGCTACCCAAGCTAAGTTTAGGTGCAGATCGACAAGGACACCTCCAGACTGATCACCTCTGATGAAGGAGATCCTTTCAAGTCATCTGGAGCAGCCCCCCTCACCTCACTCAAGACGGGATCCAAGATATTAGCACCTTCAGCATGGGGTTCAAAAGGAATCTTTTCCCAAGTCATTTCTCCTTTGCTAGACGAACTACTCTTCCTCTTTGTCAGACACAATATCCTTTCTTTTCTGAAAAGCAGCAGCAATATCGACTCCCCCAGAACCTTTATCTTGGTTATGGTGAGATTCCTCATCGTAGAGGATCAAAGGACAGAGATCTCGAACCAGAAATAAGGTGAATCTGCTCTAATACAAGAAGTTTGCAATCTCAGCACGACGGCCTTATAAACCCATCAAGGAATTAACACTTGACAAAATTAAATAACTATGAAAATTAATGATCTTAAAAGCTTATAAATTTTCTTCCTTTCCTGATAGGGTAACAACATTATATCGAAAGCCCAACTCTCACATCAGGATCATATTTCAAATCACATGACAGTTATTCCCATACAAAATAAAGATCGTAACAGAAACGTAACATTGAGAACCTTGTCAATACAAAGAAGTTATCAAACTTCATTTAAATTCATCACCATCATAATTTTATATATTTCATAAAATCTAAATTAAGCGGGGATGGAAACTGTAAAACCTATCAATTCATGACTACTCTCCATGGAAAGGCTAAAGTCCCCAAGCGAAGAATAGTCTTATCCCTGCTTGAAGACTCAAGAGACTACTCCCTGTAGAAAAGCTAATGCCCTCATGTGATAAATAGTCCAAGCCTGACAGTAGGTAAAAGGACTTCCCTGCAAGAGAACTATGAACCCTAAGTGAGAAAAGTCAGGACTCGATATGGGTAGCATCGCGCGGTTATGTCAATACTGTACCGTGATCCGGACATAGATATAATCAATCTGGAGCACACTTTGTGATCGGTGCGGTTATGTCGATACTGTACCGTGATCCGGCTCCCAAAGAACACCAAAAATCTAAGAAGCACTGTCGTACACCTTAATTACAAATCCTAAGAGGAATGCATTGATATTTGATAACGTGATGAGTGGATATCTTCCATTCTCTTATTCTCCTTGCAATAACTTGTTGAAGAAATAAAAAACTGAGGAATTAAATGTATCCCAAAAATCAGGTTTCGTGAGCTAAAACACGTCTAACAGAACTCACGGGCCTGATAAGCACATTTACTCTGAATGTACAACCATCACTGAAATAATTCGTTAAGTTGACCTGCGGACCTTATTTTCCAAGGTGTTTGTTGTCAAGTACCAACCGCCGAGATGACCTGTCGGATTAACCTAATGGGCTGATCAAGTAAATCGACTTGGCAGACTGACTTGGCAGCTACCCTGCTTGATTAGCCTAGCCAAACTAACTTGCCTAATCCATCTGGCAGAATGACCAAGAAGAATGACCTTTCGAATCAACCTAGGAAGCTGATCAATCAGATTATCAATCGAGCTCACTTTATTGGTGATCCTTGGAGTTGATAGAAAGGAAAAGTTAAGATCGGCATCAAGAATTAGCAATTGTCATATCCTCATTTATGAGTCGCCTGACATCCAGGCCGAAATCATTTTATTGAAACACCATGGAAAGATTTTGAACATCACATCTCACAATTTAATATTTTCATTAACATGTATAAATAGAAGAGAGAGAAATCAAACGAGGGGACCGACTTTCTAGGCCTCTTTTAGAGATCTCAGGTCATAATTCTCTCAAGACCTGTCTTGCACTTTCTCTGATTCCATATTGCACATTAAATCATCTACTACGCTTAGTTGGGAAAGGATCATTGGAAGAACATTTAGTTCAAATCTCAAGAACACATCCATTCTCTCCTTTCGCCCATCTTACACATGTTTCTCCTTGGTTGTGTGAACCCACAAATATTACGGGACCCAACGTCCTAAAAGAATTCAACAAGAGTCCTTAGGATCAATCTAAAATAACAATTTCACGATTTTAGCTTAAGAGAAATTCTACTCAACTATTCGTTTGTTATGATCTTGTATTTCTGCATTATTTTACTCGAGTTATTACCTTTTGCAATTCATCTTTAATGTCTGATAGAAATATGAATACCTGCATAATATTTGATTTACACCACAATATTTCTTTTTAAATCTATTGAGCCGCATCAATATCTTGTGGTTCTTGAACGTCACTATTCATCTAGCCTAAATTAAATGAGTTATTATGAGAATTTGAATTCGGTCTAATAAGTTGGTGATTGTGAACTAATTTGAACAATCGATGACCCAAAATTCAACAAGCCTGACGTCACTCAAATCCTCGAGTTCCCCAAAATTGTATCTTACCAAGTCATCTAAGATCTAAATCCTTGGTACTAAGCTACTGAACTAAACAAAGGACTTGTAGAGTCACCATCTGTAAATACTATTTGCCAAAAAAACTCAGCAAATCACCTATAATACTCACTAATTGACTAGAAATTTTAGCATGAAAATCTCATTAAAGGTATTTTCCCTCAATCTGAAACAGGTTTGAAGTTTCTAACTTGTAGTTAAATACAACTCTAAATTGACCATCACCTATCTACCTAAATTAAGTTCAATTAATGTACATGTAATCATACTAAATAGTTAATTCAGAAATATATATGCAATATCAAATATTTGAAAAAAAAGTGTTGCATCAAATTCTAACACAGACTCACTCTTTTGTTCTCAAATGGTTCAATCCGGTCTTTTAGAGATGAATTCACTAAGTGAATCATTAAGGCCTAGCTTCCATCTTCTGTTGTTAACCATGGAACTTGCTACTACTCAAGCAATGCCCACTGAAGGCCTTTAGAAGGTCCAGTCCACTATGTGCTTGGCTGGAAACAGCTAATGACATTAAAAAGGTTGCTTGAGTTAACAAATAATAATTTCAAATTGGAGAAATACAATCAGGTGACTTTAGCTTCTACCTCTAAGTCTCATTATTTCGAGCCCGTAGGGAACTAACAAGACATCCTCAATCATTGAAACAAGCTGCTCCATAATAAAGACAGATAAAGTGAGAAGCTACACCATCATTAACAACAAAAAATAAGGTTCCTTGTGAAGCATGAGAGAGGCATGTCGACACCTCTCTTAAAAGAAAGGATGCCCCAACCTTCATGGTGTTTGACTTGCACTCCATTTCACATGTTGATGGTTGGGAATGTAGATAACATTCACTACAAAGAGTATTTACACATAACACCATTTATTTGTGACCCATCCAAATTCCACGTCTTCCACGAGGATCACATGAAAGATTGTCATCACCTTCCCAGCCTTATATAAGAACTCTTCTACATTGGCAAGTTGAAGAGATTCACCCGTCCAAACCTAAGACGACTTGACAAGCTTGTCTGGCACAAACAATTCACATTACAAGAATAATTTCAATAAATTTTGGATGGAGCCAGGTCTGATGCGTCAAGGCAAGCAAGCCCCAAGAGACACCAAAAGGACGATACATGCTTCTTCTACTTTGTTAACATATTCAAAAGTGCCAATCACCTTTATAAATGCTGAACGACCATAGCCTAGAGCCAACTATTAGATTGGCAACATCTTGAAGGAAGCGGATAGTTTTTGTTAAGATAATCCTGTATTTATATTATTCGAGGTTGTCTCACAATACCAAGCTGCTCCATGCATTTTACTAGTGAGTGCAGAGAAATAAAAGAACAAATCGTGCTGCCAATGAATTACTTTGCAAGGATGGCGGCCAACTTTACACCGCAAGGGATATCAAAAGCATTGACAAGGTTCAACCTTGTCATATTCCCTTAAGTTCCTTGCACCTTAGTTCTCATTTAAGAAGGGAGCGGAACTACATAACAATGTGATTAAAAGGCTCGCAAGACAATGAAAGAGAGTAGGAAGGCTCTTAAAACCATGGCTCTAGTGTTTCCAAGTGCTTCATCTCTAAACTCAGGAAAAATACTCAGGTCACACATTCCTATGCTGTAGATTCCAAGCCCATCAAAACAGTTGGAGCCCCATGGCGATCAAACGGTCAAGAAAAGAATGCATCACCTAACAGCTCTTCAATGCTAAAATATCAAAAACCTCTTCAAGTTAACTTCAAAAGTAATACCGTGCAATGAAGGCAAATAATTGAACAGTGCTTGAATATTTGGATAAAAATGTGGTACTGGAAAACTAAGTTACTAAATTTAAGAACAGAATATTTTAGAAACTTGGAAGAAAAACCTGGAAATAAAAGCAGAACATGAATGGTGCAATGATTTTAGTAAGTTTATTGGTGCAGAATCATTCCAATGTAGGGGGAAGCCTTCATCAATGTAGAAAGGCCAAGGTACTTCAGAATCGTACCAAGAGAAAGAACTATTAACTTGACACTAATAGAATCCTCGGAATCAATCTAAAAATAATAATTCCATGATTTTAGATAAGAGTAATTCTAATCAACAATTTGTTTTTTAAGTTCTTCTATTTCCTCCATTATTTTGTTGAGTTACTACTTAAGCAATCTATCCAGCAGTTGTACCTTCATGTTAAAAATATGATTTCCCGCACAATATTTGATATGCACCATAAAATTTTCTTTCTTATCTACTAGTCAGCCACACTAATATCTTGTGGTTCTTATACATCTATATTCATCTGAGCTGAATTAATCAACTCATTATAAGAATCTAAAATGGGTTTAACAAGCTGCTAATTTTTAACTGATTTAAACCACCTATAATTCATCAAATTTAGCCAATCATGAAATCACTCAAAGCCTCCAGTATGCCAAAAATGAATCTCATCAAGCCGCCTAAGATCCAACCTTAGCTCAACCAGCAGTGTTGAATTGCTGATATCAGCCGAAGGACACAGTCACAATTCATCAAGTCTATTTAGCCAAAGAGCTCGACAACACAGCTATCATAATCACCAATTTACCAAAGGTTCTAGCCAAAAAGGGTACAGCCCTTAATGTAGAACTCATCCAAGTTCTGAATTGCAATCAACCATTAGTCTGACTCACCCATTACATAGCTAGACAAATAAGAGGCCACTGTTCGAGTGTGGACGCATGTAATATTGAATGTTGGAAAAAATTTTCACATCAAATTCTAATACAATTTAGGATTCTCATTAAAAGTACTTTCTTTTTCTCTGAATGTTTCCTTCTAGATCAGTTTAACTCGCACCTCTACTCAAATAGAGTTCAACTGGTCGTTTATAGATCAAGTCGCTTGAGAATTGTTATTGTGGAAATAATAATTATTATAGAACTTTTGTGTATGAAAAATCATTATGGAAATAAATAAAACAAGCTATTTGCTTAAATCTTTTCTAAAATTACTTTGTGTGGATGGCAGACCAACTTTAGACAAAAATGGTTGGCCTCATTATAGTCAAGACCATGATAACCTACAAATATAATTGTAGTTCAATCAATCAATACTTTGAAGGTGATTATTATAAATTTTCACCTATTGACAGATCAAACTCTTATTGCCCAAGGAGATATGCTTCAATCCCAGACATGGTATATAAAGAAGGTTGAATTTATCCAGAAGGAAGTTCTACAACTCATGCTTCAAAAGGAGGTTATCTCATGATAGCCAAAACTACAAAAAAGGTCATCTTATCAAACAGTGGCCAGACTCACAATCCTTGCATAAGCACACTTTTAATCTAAAGCACCAAGTTCAACCAGTCAATAGTCTCTGAATGGATATAAATGTACCCACTTGGTCAACGTTTAAAATGTCAAGAATTGATATTATTACACCTATACTTCTTGAATATTTTGCAAGTAACCTAGGTCAATCAAATAAAAAATTCCTAAATCATCGCGGCTCTGACAGAGTCTATATTCACTGTGAGGTTTAGAAGTTATAAAAGTTGAAGTCTATCCAAAAAATATAATACCTATATTGGATTTTCAATGTCATTATGGTACAAAAATCAATGAGAGTAGGAGAAAATATGTCACTTCCATAATCTAAACTAAACTTGTTTTGAGAAAAGTGACCCACTCTTGTAGATGAACAATCTAGTCATCTTAGCAATCAAATTTCTTATCATAAACTTTAATGATGCCTTATTTGGTTACCATCCAATAAAAAAACATAGTATCTATTATAAGAAAATTGCATTTATTATTGGCTATATATTATATTATTTCAATGCCCTTATAAAAAGCAATAATTTGGCTCAATTCATCGTAAATCTCTAGAAAAGTTTCATTACACTGAGAAAATATAATACGTGCTTAAACACACACTTAAGTGCAACTTTGGAGAAGTTAATAAAATTTTATGGGATTCTCTCATTAATGAAAGCATAAAGATGAATCTTAAAAAAATGAAAACAATCTTGGAGATGCCACCCAATATAATAGCATAGAGGGAGCATTGTGAGCTTCAGTCTCTTCATCTAAAAATATGTAGACAAGTGCTCACTAAATTTAAAATATTTGAAATTTACAAGCCCTTTTAATGACTTAACAAATGTAAGTAAGAGTTGAACAAATTGATAGGTAGTAAACCTCACAAGTTTCAATACCCCTTACCAATAGCCTTCTTCAGACTAAGATCCTCAAAGACATAATGAGAGGCATAGAAGGTATCATGAAATAATATTGCGGAGATAATCAGTAACATTTCCTTAACAATCTCATAACACAAGACAATGGAGGCTATAGAAGGTTGATACTATTTAGCAACCAAATAATAATGACATAATTAGATGCTTATCCATTAGAAAATTTGACAATATCATTGTGAGCTAGAACAGGTGCATCAATATGATATAATCCAAACCATTGAAATTGATAAAGGTACCAATGGGGGCAGAAAATTTTCACATCATTAAACTGAGCTGAGGAGGCCATGATATTGTGAAAAAAAATAAATGAAAAAGGAGAAAAGAGTAGAAAGGACTTTAAGTCCTTGAGAAAAGGGTTGAAGGAAGAAATCAACATGGTGTTCTATAGGCTAAGGGTGCTGAAGGTCACAACAGGTCATGCGGCCTAGCATGCCTGTAGGAATCGCTAGTGTAGCAACAAGCATGTGGGAACACTTGTGTAGCAGGGCTATGAATGTATTTGGAAATGTTATGTGATCAATTGTGGTGAGTGAGCAAGATACTAAGTGCATCAGAGTAGACATGAAGAAGAAGGAGAGAAACAAGTTAAACAGGGGCAGCTACACATGCGTAGGTTGGGGGAATAAATCATGGTGTGTATTATTGATTTCAAAGAAGACCTATAAATTGGTTATAATGGAATAAAATGAGAAAAAAATTAACAGAGAAAAATACCCACAACTATAAGAATATAATTCCAATATAATCTCCTTCCAAAATTGTGAGACCTACCTAATAAATCAATGCTAATAAAGATGCTGGCAGAACTAAAACTTTACAATCATCAGTTAATCTACAGGTAACTCATCGGTTCATTTACAAGAATAACATTGTATTTTAATAAATATGCTTCAAAGTGATTTAGAAAGTGAATACTGAGAACCGCATTTAATTAATCGGCAAAAAAAATATCCACATCAAAACAGCTTCTTCTTTGCCCGGTGATGTAGTGCATCAGTTCGTAAATCTTCCCACTCCCCAAGGAAATTTCAACTCCATCAGGTAAAGAATGTTATATGGTAATTTTCTTCCCTCCCGACTTAACTATCCAATAAGAATGATCAAACAAGCAAAGCTCGTGCAGGCCAAACCCAAAACCATCCATTAATTACAAAACCCAGAACTACTAAATAATCATCGAGTAAATTATAAATTTCAAAGTAATATTTGGTTTTCTTAGGAAAATTGATATAAACGACACATCTGAACAGCTACGAAACTCAATGTGCATTAGTTCAAGCAATTAAAACTTACATTTCCCCGAAGGGTAACAGCAATTCCGACCGTGGCCCCTTCCCTAAGTTTGAAGCTGGCGATCGATTTCTTCGCCCTCGTTTTCACCGGCCTCTGTCCCGTTATCAATGAAAGATCCTTTATTGTAGCCTCCAAACCTTTTGAGTTCTGTTCGGCGTCTCCGATTCCACAATTCACTGTTATCTTCTCTATCCTAGGCACCTAGTTCCGATCGACATGAATAAATAAAAAAAAAAAATCTCATAGAACGCAATACGAAAGATGCATTCGGAGAAAACAAAAGTTCAATGCGCACCTCGTGGATGTTCTTGTAACCGAACTCCTCTTTAAGAATTGGAACTACCTTATCAAAGAAAATCGATTTGAGGCGGTTCACCTTGTCGGAATCCGACTTGTCTACAAGAACGATACCAGAAGAAGATGTTTCCAGCATAGTAGTGGGTGTGAGGGCTGTGTATATGGCAGCCCTACTTGTCGACAGCGGACACTTTGGCTTCGGACGATTAAAGGAGAACTGAGATGGAATGTAGGTAGGTAAATGGGAGAAGAAAGAAGAAGACGAAGAAGTGATCGAGAAGGTCGCAATCGAGCCCACGGTGGCCATGGAGGTCGTCTCTGGCTGCTCTGCCTGACTGAGGAGAACGAGAGAGTGGCTGGGACTGTCCGGGTTGGAGCTGTTATCATCGGGGATTCTTTTTTATTTCTTTTTGAATTTATTAAATTTTGTAAATTCGATTCCATCAAAATTTCATGTGATTAAATAAAGGAAACTATTTAATTCTGAAAATTTGCAAGAAATTTTTTTGACAATTTTAATTGAATTTAGTTTAAAAAATAAATTTTTATATTAGTTAAAATGTAGCAATTAATTCAAAATAATCATACAACTGTCAAAATTGAAAAAAATATATGTAAATTTTCATGTTCCCTTGCAGAGTATGCTTGTCTTGGTAGAAATACAACCTGGCTTACCTGTTTAAACTATATTATTTAAGTTGACAATTCATTAGAGAGCATATAATGTCTTAACTTTTGGACTGCAAAAATTAAGGCTAGACAATACACTTAAGTAATATAGCGCATTCTCCTTGTCTGTCTCGTTAGTTTGAGCTCGTAAGACGCCAATGGATTCAACTAGTGCAGCAATGTAAAATATTAACGATCGGCTTGGGATCGGAGCTGCTAATACTAAAGGTGTCATTAGATATCGTTTAATGCTTTCAAAAGCTTGTCGACATTTGTCATCCTAATGGAACTTAGCGTTCTTTTTGGTTAAAATAAAAAGTGGGTGGCATCTACCTGCCATATTGAAATAAAACGTCTTAGATATGTCAATTTGCACTGAAAGAATTGAAGTTGAATTAAATTTTTGAAAGGTGACATTTCTAGTATCTCTTTTATTTTCTCTGGAATTATTTCAATCTCACGATGTAGTGCTACGAACCCTAAGAATTTTCCTGAGGTAACTCCAAAAGCACATTTCAAAGCATTCATTTTTTAGGTCGTACAAATGTAATCGTTTGAAAATAATTCTCAAATCATATAGTTGGTCTTCTCTTTCTTTGCTCTTCACCACTAAGTCATCAACGTATCATTCTACTTGTTTTTTGTATTAATTCATCAATAATCATCGTCATCGCTTGTTGATAGGTAGCACTAGCATTCTTCAAGCCAATTGTCATAACCTTGTGACAGTATACTCTGATTGCTTTTTTAATTTTTTATGTTTCTCATCTTCGGGAACCATCTTAATTTGATTGTACCCAAGGATTAGTCCATGAAAGAAAATATAGTGTGTGAAGAGGCAATATCAAGCATCAACTATGGTATAAGTAAAGAAAATTCATTCTTAAGATTTGATCCACCTCAGCTATTATCATAATAATATAACTTCTGATATGACTCAAAAAAACTTGATATGCTCCCTAGCAAATTGATTAAATTCTTAAAATCAGATTTTCCTATACAGTGAGGTTTCTCACGCAAGTATACATATAGTTTTAGTAATATAAGGCTCTAAAGAGTCCGGGATGTCAAACCCACAGGAAACAATGGGAAGCCAAGGTAGGAAAATGTTCTAGTCTACTAAATTTGTTCTTAGTTTGGAATTTCAAAATACAAGAGTTTTGCTAACAAACCTACTACATTTATCTAAAGTTACACCTACAAGATTTCTAATTATATGATGTGAAGTGGTTTTAATAAGTGCTAAGGATACTTTCCTTGTGGTAATAATAGTATAATGTGAAAGTGGAAGAAAGGTGAAATAAAGTAAAGTTTGTGACAAATAGAAGCATAAATCCTCTCTACCCTCTTCCGAGCGTATAAAGAGGTTTGGTTCAAATTGATGTGGATTCTAGAATTTCACGCCAAAAATCCCCAATTTGTACCCCATTAAGTTTTATCTTCCTAATATTTGCATCTGTATAGAGTCTACTTAGATTCATACTCTATAGTTAAATGTGATTTTACTAATCATTTATGTCGTAGCTCTTCTGAGTCCTTATGGGTTAATAATATATTTTAATAGATAAATTGGTCATATTAAAAAGTAAATTAAGTGCAAAAGGAAAATCATCACAAATTGGAATATAAACTATTTGAGCATTCAATTCAACATTCTTACACATCTACCACATCACCACAAAAAAAGCAAGTAAATCTACTCAGAAAGCATGGATACAACAACACCAGAATGCATTGAAACCAAGAGGTTCAACATACAAATGTGTTTTAGAAAATCATAACTTCAAATAAAAAATATACTTATCTCTCTCCCTCAATTTGCCTTGATGATGCTCCACCCAAGCCCTTTCTATTCTCCTGCAACTCCTTACACAACAACACTCACAAATTAACCCCCCCCACACACACACCTCAACTAGCTTGGAACAAGCTTAGAAAACTATAGACATAGGAAGAAAAATCCCTCCAAAATTGTCTCACACGCACCTTTAACTCCTACCCCCCTCTAAAGTTCTCTTTCTTCTCCTCTTAATTTCCTTCTAAAATTCTCTAAAAACCACCTTGAAACTGCTGTTGAACTGCTCTGAACTATCTTGAAACTGTTTGAAATTCAATACTGGTGCCTAGGCATCACTCTATTTTGGTGTCATCGCCTTGGCATTCAGGATTGGGGCTATGACGCCCAGTGGTTGGTACCTAAGTGCCAACCTCTTGAATTGCATTTTCCTGAACTGGCGCCTAGGTGCCACACTGATTTGACGCCATGGACTTGACCTTTAGGACTGATGCCATGGTACCCAGTGTTTGGCGCCCTGGCTCCAAGTTCTTAGGTTCCAGGCTTGCCTAGCGCCTAGGCGCCCAGTACTTGGCGTCATGGCCCCAACCTTTATGAACTATTTTTTCTTCAAATCTTCTCCTTTTCTCTTTGTATTTCTTCCACTTTGTTCCACTCCTAATATCTATTATTCCTGCAAGAAAAATATACAACTACCTTTTCTTAAAGTGCAATTTCATTTAAAAAATTGCGCAAAATATAAAAAAATTCATATAATCTTTTCACAAATCAAAGTCTCTAAACTTAAACATTACTTATCCTCAAGTAACACTATAATTTTAAAAACTAGAATTGTTAATTTGAAGTAATGGGTTTCATTAAAATTTACTATGATTTTTCTTAAAAAATGTTATAGTACAACTTGGGAGAAATTCTAGTGAATTTGTCTAGCACTAGGGTATAAGAACTTTTTGTATTCAACTTAGAAATCTTGATTTCTATTTACTTCAAAAATTATTGAAATTTTTCAAACTTTGGATCCTTAGAAAGTATAAAAACAAAATTTAAGCACACTTTTGATAAAAGTTTAACTAATACTATTTTGAAATAAAAACCAGTTTAAGATTGTATCTAAATCTTTTTCCTTTAAGGAGATTCAAATGAACCCAATATTTAGTAGGATTTTCCTCAAGCTTCTTCTCACTTTTCATATCTTTTTATTTTCTTTTACTTTTCTTTCTTTTCTCTTTTTCTTAGGATTATTTTCAATCTTTATGACTTTTATGTGAGGATTACTATATCTGGATAGACCTTTAATAGTTTTAAATTTCACTATCGCCCCCCTAAGGTTAAAAACTCATCACATTCCTTCAGTTTTACAAGTATAAGTATATGTTAAAAATAAGTTTCACTAGAGGCTCAATTCTTATAAAGTTTAAATTTAAGAACCATGGTTTTTTTTTCAAATATTCAACTCATTTCTACAATAAATAGTAAAATCATCTTCCTACATGTCTCCTACAAAATACCTTAACTCTAAATCATTCCTATTTACTTAGAATCTCAACTAAACCTTATATATCATTTCTAAAATCAAAATTGTAGTGATCTAAAAATAACACCACACACCATAAGTCATTTTAAAGTGATATTAAACTTTAATCTAAGCTATTGAGGATAAATAAAGTTAAGTTTTTAAAAGTTCCCCATCCCTCCCCCCTCCCACATACAACAAGTCATTTTAAAGTGATATTAACTTTAATGTAAGCTATTGAGGACAAAATATGTTAAGTTTTAAAAAGTCCCCCCCCCCCCTCCACGCAAACTTAACTTTTTAACATGTATAGCATTCATTTCAGAAATATAAGCGAGAAAGAATTCACAATCATACTACTTATAGCATGTGTATACATAAAAGTTAAAATTAAAGTAAAATATACTGGTAAGCAGTAACAAGTATGAATAAACAACAGTGGTGAATAAAAAATTCAGAAAAGAAAATTCAAATATCTAATAAGGTAAACAAAAATTAAGCTCACAATAACAAAATATCAACTAAAATAAAGAGTTTCATAGAAGAATAGCTAATATACACAAATATCCAAAACAACATAAATTAATAAGTCTAGTACAACTAAAATACAAAAAAAAAAAGGCATTCCTCCTCCTCCTCATCATCTTCTTCTTCCTCTAATTCCTCTTCTTCAGCATCCTCCTCCATCGGTTGATGCTACTCGTATATTTGGTAGGAAGGATAGATTGGAAATTTCTCTAATCCACTGATTCTTCTGGCACATCTTTAAAAGAGCAACAAATAAACTGGCTTGGAAGTCAAAGAGAAACAAATATATATTGCAAATCTAATAAATTAATATAAAAAAACAATAAATATAAATTAATAATTTATATTGCAAATCTAGATGTGAGCAATGTTCTGTAAGTCTATACACTTCACCATCCAAAATAGAAGCACTGTCCTCTACTCTTTGTATTTGTTTTCCAAACTTTCCTCTTAGAGCAGTAGTAGGGGACGTGTCAGAAGAGAAACCATGAGGCTGCTTATGCTATATGCCTCTCTCTGAAATTATATTTCTTTTGTAAAATACAATTTTTCTGCTATAGATCGGCTTTACAGAATGAAGTATCTCTTCCTTACTATTATTAGGCACTCTAGTATCTCAACATAAAGAAAATATTGTAGAAAGATGCCCTAAACCAATAGTAGTCCCCTCATGTGTGGTATTAATGATGGAATAGTAAATTATAGACCCAACATTAAGGGGTTTAAACCTTTATTTACAATAGTTTAGTAGAGCAAGATCTCTAGTTACTCTACTCACATTTGTTGAAGGAAGCATTCTAGAAGAAATAAATAATGCCAGTCACGACATAACACACTCATTTGTTTAGCAGGGAAGTTAAGTTTTAAACCCATTCTTAACATTTCAAACTTCCCTGTAACTGTCTAACTTATTGATAACCTTATCTAAAAGTGCATTAGTAAGAGTACATCTTGAATAAAAGCAATCAGAAACATTTTCCAAGGAATATAACACATTAACACTAGAGGGTGAAATTTTTATTGATTTTCCTTGTACAAAAACTAATCCATTATTAGCTTCAAGGAGATTAGTGTAGGATTCTCAAACTATAGATATCACATTATCAGGGGTATTATAAAAAACTTCTCCCATTGTTTTTTAATAATTAGTTTCTCAAACATGCCCCTAGGATTAGTAAAACCTCTTTCAACATTCATATTTTTCTTTATCAAATAATCCTTATATCGATTTTGAGCTCTAGAGCTTACAAAATTTTCTTATAAAAGGGGTACTTTCTTTGCTACCCATGGTCTTTGGAGTCATTACAACGTAAAGATGATGACAATACATAAGAATGAGGTGGATATTAATAGTGGATGCAAACATGTGGACCTCACTTTTGGTTGAGGTTTTGCTTTTCTCCTTTAGTAGCCAAAGGTCTTTCCTGTTGACTATTCCTAGAGGAGTAGAAAAGGAACCATCACGATTAAAAACTCTAAACTCCTCTTTGATCAACTTGAAGTTTTACATATTGGTCCTAATCTCTAGCACTTAGTAGGTGGGGTCAGTATGGAAGATCTTAAGGAGAGTCCCCATAGGACTGCTTGACCTTAGGGCTGACCCTAGGTGTTGGTCTGGAGCTAGTTCACTCACTTACACTCACTATCACCTATACCCACTTGCAACCTTAAACCTAAAATTGTTGACTTTGATCCCTTGACCTTTTAGGAGACTCATGTAGATGGTCCCCTAGACAGACTAGTCCTAGGCTAGGGTTTAGCTAAGACCAGTATATGGAGGGCACAAATGGGGATTTCATTGGTCCATAGCTCATGCATGATGGTTGGCACCCCAATTCTACCAAATATCCAACTTGGCCATTGCCCCTAAATCCACCTAAATTACCTAAATGCCATTGAAATCCCAAATTTGGCCAAAATTCCCAATTTTACCCCAAATACCCAAATTTATTCAAAAATCATTTCAAAACATTTGAAAATACTTAAATTTCCCAAAACCACCCAAAATTGCCAAAATTACAAAAATACCCCCAAATTTGCCAAAATTACAAAAATAACATTGACACCCCACACTTTCCCAAAACATCCAAAATAACTTCAAATGTCTTCAAAACCTTGGACCCTTAAATTGAGCTCATTTGGCTAATTTGACCATTTTGACCAAAACCCCCAAATTGCCTTTAAAGACCAAATTTTCCCAAATTCACCTCAAATATCCATCAATTTGGCCCCAATCCTCCCCAATTTTAATTATAAACTCAAATTCATCTTTCATATGATCAATGAAAACTAAATCGAAGCCTAATTGACCCATGCTTTAAGCTCAATTTTGATCCAAGTTCAATTTTGATCCAAGTCAAACTTTTGATCCAAGTCAAACCCCCAATTTTGACAATATGACTTAACCCCACCAAATTGAACCCCATAACCTACTCAACTTGCCGAAATTTGAATCCTAAACCATTCATAACACTCCTACACATCAAATTGGACCTTCAATTGGCCTTGTTCAAGCCTCAATTTCACTCAATCTCAACCTACATTCAAAATCCCCACTTTTGCCCCAAATTGGCTATGTCTCCAAATTCTATCAAATTAAATGCCCTAACCCCAAAATTGGCACCCAATTGATGTTTAGAACTCTTCATAATATTCCTATAGATCATTTTAAACCATAAATTTGGACTTAACTCAGCCTAGACCCACGTCTAGCCCAACACCCCCAAATAGACCAAATGCTCAAAATCCCACACATTGAACCTCCAAATCAATTCAAAATCACTCCAAGTCTTTTCTAAACTCTTCATGACAATCATCTACACAATATTGACCACAATATTGACCAATATTGACCAATCAATTGAGCTCAATGTCATGGATAGCCTAACCCAAACCCAACTTCTAGCCCTTTTGGCCCAAATTGAACCCCTTCACCAAAATTGATTTAACCATGCCTAAGTCACCAAATTGATGGCAACACAACCATTAAACACACCCTATTGACTAGGATAAACCCCTCTTAAACTAGCTTGGTGAGATATGGACTAAGGGTCCCCTAATTTAAGGGAACTTATCCCATTTATGGGCCTTAACCAAAATATCTCCTACATCATCACTTGCCATTGAGGGTTAACCATAATTAACCCTCCCCTTGGCTCACCCGACCACCTGGCCACCACCACTGGCCTTGCCAGCCGGCCTAGTAACCAGAAAATACCAAAACCGAGAGCTAATACCCCTAAATCAAATCTAATTTCAACCCTAAAGGCCAACTCATCCTAATGGCTCCTTCTCCTTAGAGCTCCTCAGCCCTCCACCTAAGCACCATTTTGCACCCATCAATTGGCCCTAGTGGCCAGCCCAAGCTCTCCTATTTAGTCAGCCCCTCCATGGACAAAGAGAAGAGAGTTCAAAATCGGAAAACTTTGCCAAAACCTCATCAGAGACTCTCCAAGCATCCCTAAGCTTAATCCAACCATTTTTCCCCTCTGATTCCCACTATGAGAGCCCAATTTTGAGTTCAAACTTTCAAGTCACACTAGGACATCTCTCCACAGTCTACCAAACTCAAATTAATTGTGCACATACCATCCCTAGAGCAAGAGGAATTTATTCCCCATCAAACCCCCTCTGAAACAGCCTCTAACCTTGCTCTAGACCAACACCTGAAATCCACATTGATCGAAGACATACCTAGATATATCACTAGGGCTTGAGACTTCATCTGGAGGTTTGTTAAATCCAATTAAAGCTACCACAACCATCTGATTGAGGTGTCCCCTCTCAGACAAAGGTATTGAGCTCTAACCCCTAGCCCGAGCTTATTTTGATTCTTCATTTGTAATGGTTTGATTTCATACTTGATTAACCGTATAAATGTGTTTGTTTTGAGTAGATAAAGGTTTAGAAACAAACTCCATGCAATTTGGTTGAGTCTAGATGAAGATCTTAAGGTTTTAGTGTGAACGGCTTATGGGTTAGGTCACTTGTGGATGATAACGGAGAGTCGTCCGATCGCACGTTTATTTCATCAACGGAGGAGATTAAGCCGGACAGATCCTTGGTGCGTGAACCGCGACCGTGTGGTAACTGAGGTGGATGACGACGATGAATGGGAGGGTGCCGAGTGTGAGTACGGAGCCGCCGGAGGTTGAGTTGGGGCCGCGGAA
>NW_018164737.1:34046-68755 GCF_001263595.1 Phalaenopsis equestris | reverse complement strand
ACTCTCTTGCTCAGTTAACAATGCTCAGTTAACAAAGGAGAATAATGTGAACAAAAAATAAAAATTATTTTCTTATTCCATGAATTTTAATGAATTAAATACCCTCTAGAGTATTTTAATTCATTATGATCAAACATTGCTCTTCATGAATTGAAATTTTGAGCGTTTATTCCTCATGACAGAGACTATGTCCTCTGATTTTTCCAAGGTCAGAGGGCATCTCTATGCTTCTAGCCCTAATTTTTAAGCCAAGGTGACTATTTTGGCTATTTTAATTATATAAATTAAAATATCATTTGGAAAATTATGGAATAAATTTTTGTAGGTTTCATGTGGTTAGAGAAGTCTAGGGAAAATATCATGATGCCTTCAATTACCTTGTAATATTTCTATATTTAATTAAATTTAAATATATTGTGTTAATTTTTATAAGTTATATACTTATCAAAAATTAACAAAATTAATCCCACACTGTTCATAAAAATCATGTTTATCCACTGTAAAAAATTGAAAATTATTTGATTAAGTTTAATTTAAAGTTGAATTTTTAATGAACCTTATATTTTTGTACAAAAAATAATTATATTAATTTAAATACACTTTGGAAAATTATGAAAAGTGATTTTCTGAGTTCTTTATGATCAGAGACACTTTGGAAAAATAAAAGTTATTTTTTATAAAATGCTTAAATTTTGAGCTTTATTTTGAATTTTAAAATAGTTAAAATAATTAAAAATCCCAAAAATATCAAAATATTTCAAAATGTGTCTAATTTGCCCTCTGATCACTTGGGACTCCTTAAAATATTTTTTCCTAATTTTTCCTAATTTAAAAATAAATTTTAAAGGCTTAAAAGTGGATCTTCCTTATTTTCCTATTAAAATAATTATAATAATTTAATTCAAAAAGTTATGAAATTTTGGTTAAGTATTTCTCTGACATAGGGAAACCCCTAATATTTTTTTTTCATAAATAAAAACTTTATTTTGGAAAAATCAAATAAATCAATATTTAAGGAATCCTATTTTTTGAATTTAAATAAATAATTAAATTAATATAAATCTTGAGAAGTCCATACATTCTCTTATAATATTATAATTACCTCATGGATATGACACTTTAAACCCTCAAAGTCATTTGAGTTGTGTTTAATGAGTTATGAGTTGAAATGCCCCTAAGAGCAAAGTGGTAATTTTAGACATTGGTGCCTTAATCAAAATTTAGAATTAACCAAGGGAAAATAAATAATTTTGATCTTAATAAATATGTTTGGATGATTAAAATACAATGAAATTAAAAGGTAGAAACTCACTCACCATCCTTGTACAACATCAACAAAATCATAATCCTCTTAATCTTCATGACTTGGAAGTCAATTAAGATCAAACGTTCTTAAGTGATTGGCTTAAGCTAGAAAGATGATAATTTACTTTTCTTGAGCCTAAGATTGATTGATATCACAATATAAGGGAGATAGGTTTTGTCTCGAATCAACTTCAAAAATATACACAAGCTCAGAAAAGAAGAAGGAATGACAGTTGTAGTTGCTAATATCAACAAAGATTAATCAATCAAGATTGGCATAAGCCATTAATATAATATTTGCAAACTAGAAAGCTGCCAGAGAACAAGTCAGCAACGCATCACATCACAAGAAGAGCTATGTCATATGCCTTAGTAGGCAATGTCCTCTACAAAAGATTGTTCGATCAGATGTGGCTGCATTGTCTAAGCATAGTCGAAGCACAGAAAATTGTTAAAGAAGTACATGTCAAATTGTGTGACGCTCAACAGTTAGGGCCAAAGATGAAAATGAAGATCAAAAGACTCAGATATTATTGGCTGGCAATGATGTCCGACTGCATGGATACAACTAGGTGATGTCACCAGTGCCAAGGGCATGGGGTGGTCTTGCACCAACCTTCGAATGTGCTACAACCAATTGTTGCTTTGTGGCCATTCGAGTGTTGGGGAACATATATAATATGTCCGATAGACCCTTCATGTTCTAAAGGGCACAGATTTATACTCGCTGCTACATATTACTTTTCCAAATGAGTAGAGACAGTGTCGTACAGCGTCGTTACGAGAGGTTACAACACAACATGTCCTTCAATTTTTCAAAAGCCAAGTCGTTTACCGTTTCGGAGTTCCGCGCAGAATAATTTCCAATAATATGACAGCCTTCAAGAGCACCAAAATCAACAATTTCGTCAAGCAGCACGAGATAGATTGGAGATACTCTATGATCTACTATCCCAGGGCAAATGGCTTAGCTGAGGCCTTCAACAAGACACTGGTACAAATTTTGAAGAAGGCACTAGACGAAAACAAAAGAGATTGGCATACCAAACTGTTAGAAGCCTTGTGGGCCTACCTGACGACGTTTAGGACTCCCACTCAATGTACACCCTACATGCTCATATACGGTCCGTCTCTCAAAGTTGTTGTCGCTAATCAACTTACAACAGAAGAAAGTGCAAAACTCAGACTTGAAGAATTGGAAAGTCTTGAAAAAAAACAACTAGAAGCAAAACAACATCTGGTGCTTTACCAAGCAAGGATGGTGCAAGCTCATGACAAATTGGTCCGCCCAAGGAAATTCAAAATTGGTGATCTCGTTCTCGTGCTCAAAAGGCCTATTCTTACACGCCGCAAGATAGGTGGAAAATTTGAGCCAACTTGGGAGGGACCATTTGTCGTAGAAAAAATCTACACAGGAGGAGCCAACCAGCTGGTGGATTTTTGAGGCGAAAGACTCATGTTGCCAATCAACAGACGATACTTGAAGACATACTATGCAACCTGGCATTGCTTGAATTGAAATTTTGAAATTTTGATTGAGCTCGGGTTATTTATTTGGCCGAACGTCTGTGACCGGGTCTAGAAATATTGTAATAAAATTAACCTCAATAAAATAAAAACTTTTGAAATTAAATGCTTTGATTTTCTCTTTCTACTTTTAAGTTTGATATCTTACTAAATAAAATAAAATATATACATAAATAAATGATCTTCTCACCAACATAAACTAAAATTTTGCCTAATAAACACTTTGTTTTGTTCTTGTTCCTGCTAAATCTCAGCGCACTGACATTTTTTCTGTCGTTTGAAGAGAAAATGTTAGGAAAGAAGTTGATCTTTGCTTTCAAGGATGGCTGAAATCTTGCACTTAATAAGGAAAGGGCACCGCAGGGTGGCATCATAGACTTAGCATGGACTTCAGTCAATTTGATGTAGACTATGAGGGTCCCCTGATGAACGTGGTCAGTCGTCAAGAAAAAATAATGGCTACCATCACTGTTAAAGATCAACACGAAGGAGGATTCCTCACTGAAGGGGAAGATAGTGATAGTGCAACAAGATTCGATGGAGGGGACTAGTCTTATGCTATCTATGATAACTGCACTGACTGGAGGCCTAGTCACTACTGATGACGAGAGACTGCCAGATGCACCATTATGAAGGACACAACGTAGAAATGCCAATCGCAGAAAACACATAAAAACATAGAGCTTTCCTGTTCCTGCGTGAAGAAAGAAGATGCCAGAAGGAAGCAGAAAACTTGCTTAGCCTGATTCCTGAGGGGAAAATCTACGATCCATGCATGAGAGAGACTTTCTCCAGCCTGCCTACCATAGAAGGATGAGTCCGAATTTACTACAGAGCTGACGATACCAGAGGTTCCATATGAGCTTTGTGCGGGTTGCCTCGACATGCAACGCCAAGACTTCCACACGGATACCAGCTACAGGGGCGTTTGTGTAATGCCCGGACTACAATGTCCTCCACCTAGAGCGTTACAGTACTCTGAAGGAGTACACATCCACCGATGATGGATTTCAGATCACCGATCACTTAATGAGGGAATCATATATTCCGCTAGAGATAGAGACATCACCAACATGAATTCCCGCTGATATTGAAATGAAGGAGCATGCTCGACAACCGCCAATCGTCACCATGGCAGAATACTACAAAATGAGTAAAGTAAAGAAAAGGGAATTTAAATTTTATGAAAAAGTTCAAGGAAGATTCGTCAATATACTAGAAGGCATGGAGCTATACACCAGAGTCTTATCTGGAAGCGACGAAAGAAGCATTCTCGACTGTATATTTGATATAAGGGAGAGGGGCCGAGCTGGTCTTCTGATGGAAAGAACCTATTCTGAACCACATAAATGGATGCGTGGAAAAGGCAGAATCACCATATAATGTGGTTGCTGTTATAACTTTACTAAGGATAGACAAGGAAATCCCCTAGGTATTTTAAGACATGATGTGGTGGTTCTGTTACCCCGTATGATAAAGTGGATTATCAAGAGGATGGTTTGATGGAGCATACTTCCAGCTGATTGCATTCCTAACAGCTGCATCATCAATACCTACAATGAAGGTGATTGCATTCCCCCACATATAGACCATCATGATTTTGTGAGACCTTTTTGCACAGTCTACTTCATGAGTAAGAGCAATATCCTATTCGAGAAAGAAATAAATGTCATTGGTCCCGACGAGTTCAGAGGATCCGTGGAGATTCCGCTACCAGTGGGTTCAGTATTGATTCTCAAAGGAAATGGAGCAGACATCGCCAAACACTGCATTCCAGGAGTACAACACCACAGGGTTTCTTTAACTTTCAGAAGGATGGATATCAACAAAATGCCATATGGATTTCAATCAGATCCAAAATTAGAAGAGCTACAACCTTATGAGCTATGAGAGGGTTTCACCTTTAAGTACATGCAAAATGAACTCTTATCCTAGAGCGTGGCTTAGTAGGTCAGCTCGATCGGGAGCTCACCCCACTGAGGATGGACAGTCAGTGGATACCCTTTTGTATTATGTTTTGACACAACATATATGATGATATATGTATCAGATATGCTCAACTTATGATATGTAGTTAGCATGAAATGTTTTCAGATGTACTTTTGATGCGTTCAACATATTGTACCTTTTGATGCGTCAACTTATGTTCAATCTGTAACACCTGTTTGAAGCAGATTAATGAAATCCTTTTCAAAATTTAGTCTGTTTGCTCAATTGACCTTTCATGTGATGGATAAAGAGCCTAAGAACCGTACGTTGGTTTCGAACTACAATGAACAAGGAATAAAACAATAAAAATTTGATAATAATAAAATTCAAACAAAGTACTCTTTTTTTTAAAAAAATCAACCAATGAAAATTAAATTTTGAAAATATATTTTTGATAATTAAATATAATAAAAACAACAAGAAAATAATTTGAGGTCTCTTACTCTTTGCTTGCGCAGCACGACCATCCTTGTCTGCACTAATTCTCTTTACATCCCTATGAAATTTCACACATCCCCATAGAATTTCACATTCTACACAAAATCTCATAAAATTTCACAAATTTTTCTCAACAATACCTATCTTCACATGACACATATCTATGAGTTCAACACCACAAATTCTCTACAGTATTTTCATATTGCTCTCGGGGACAGTGCCAAGATGCTAATTCTTTTCCCGCTACCCCTTTCGGTTGGATGTGAGTCCCAGTGCTTTCCTCCCCGATGTAGTAGATATTTCCCCTTTATTTTCCCGCTACCCATTTAGGTTGGATATGAGTCCCAGAGCTTTCCTTTCTAATGTGGCACATATCTTTGAGATTGGTATAAGACCCCCTTAAATGGGACACGACATCCTATTCTCAATCCTCGAGATTGGTATAATTAAATGGAACATGACATCCTATTCTCAATCCTTGAGATTAGTATTAGACCCCCTTAAATGGAACACAACATTCTATTCTCAATCCTCGAGATTGGTATAAGACCCCCTTAAATGGAACACGACATCATATTCTCAATTTTTTAGGTCGGTACCTAAATTCTGACTCTCTTCCTGAGATTGATACCTAAATCCCAATTCTCATCTCAGGATTAGTACCTAAATTATGACTCTTATCTTTTGAGATATGTTTTCATTCATTTTTCTCTTTTTTATTTTATAAGGAGTCGTCAGCCTGTCGATCGTCGTATACTTCCCACGTTCAAATAAATCTCCCTTCCGAATTAAATTAACTATTTGAAGAGGAAAGGAACCGAACAAGAGGGGACATATGAAAAAGTGACAAACAAGAGAAAACACAAAACGTGGAGAGCCTACGTGCGATAAACCTCACAAGAATAGGTCAAGAGTGTTCGCCGAAACAAGATCAGACGAAAGCACCTTAAATCGATATTCGTGAAAGAATATCTACGTAGACTATCCATAACAAGAGATTCAGGTGTAGGTGCCTGTTCTGGGGCCATGAGTGCTCCTAAAGGGACATATCCCACTTAATTAAATCTTAGGGGTTGCCCAAGAAAACTCTTGATCCTAAGGGGGTTTTGCTGACCTAAAAAATGACAACTAGCATAGGGACCTCATGGGAGGTTATCTTGCAGGGGGAATGTCCCGATGCTTCAAAGCTCTCGCTAAACCATAGGGCAAGAAGTGAATCTCTCGTGGTCCCCATATGGATAACAAACTCATCAGCATACAAAACCTACAAAATAACTGTATCATCCCAACGGGAGGTCGCAATATTTCAAAGCACATTTGAACCATAAGGGCAGATGAAAAATATTCGTATCCCAAACGGGCGACAGCTCATCGGTCATCAGGCCGTAGGGATGATGCCAATGAAGTCAAAAGGAGAGACAAGGCTCAACAAGGGTATTCAAAAGGTAGAGAAGAGTTGTCCTAAGAGGATGAGGTAACTGGGTCGGGGTACCATGGGCCTGTCATACACAGCTAGTAGGACCCTAAGTTTACCTGGTCGTGAAGGTAATCGACCCAACATGTCCCGAGGTTCCCGGTCAGCAATCCGTGAATTGCGTCGTCCAGAATTGCGTCGTCCACATGCGTCGTCCACAGGAACCTCGGTAGCCCTAGGGTCAAAGGAAGGAAACTCGATCCTTTGACTATAATATGGAGCTCTGAGAGGTGGAACTTATACCTGCTGAAGTAGCAAGGACGCCTCAGGAAGGAAAAGAAGGTGGAGGTTCAGATACAAAGCTTAAAAAGCTCCAAACAAAAGGACTTACACCTCGTCTTGGTCAGGGAGCCTTTTAACACCCTAGGCCCACTAGACAACCACCTATAAAGAGGTATGCTGGGTCCAGTCAGGTTGGAGAACACGGGGACTCCTTCTCGGGACATGCGCAAAGATGAATGCAGTTATCTAGACGGTCCTTAAGTATTGTAGAGACCCTATTAATATAAGCAGGAAAATAAAATTGTAATTTTTAAATTCTAAATATTTTAATCCTAAATTTTAATTATCTTAAATATTTATTTAGAATTTTTAAATAAAAAATTTAGGAATTTAAGTCCTAATGAGCCTATGTTGCGTCGTGAAATCTCAGATACACAGAAAGAAACAATATAAAATGCTCCAACATGCAAAGGCACACGATGCAAAGGCACACGAGAAGAGAAGGCACACGAGAAGAGAAAGAGAAAGAAAGTACCCCAAAAGAATATATAAACAGGCCAAATGCTGCTGGACCGACAACATAATCCATTGAAAGTAGTAAAAGCGGTCGGACTCCACACATACATGTGCGGTCCTAAGTCTATACAATAATGTCAAATTCGGACTTAAGGTACGGGACACGAGCTGCTGCTTCTGGTCTTCATCATGTCATCCGCCTCAAAACCCATGCCCATACCTTTTTTCTGATACAGACGACTCTCCTAGGACTCTATCAAATACATTTGAGAAAGAAAATAAAGACTCGACCTATAGAAAACAAATGTTAGCGGGCATTCCATGCATCGCAAAATAATAAGCTGTGCCTTATAATTGGGGGAGCTAAAGAGCGCCTGCAAGCAAATGATTAGAAATCATTACATGCTCCCCTATAATAGCCTTGTGTGAGTGTGTATAAATAGGAACGACACCTATATAAGATCGCCCTAACATACTATTACACACAAAAGAGCATGCAAGCACACCGAAAAAACAAGAAGGTGACATTTGGCTAGCACAAAACAATACATCACATATCAATAACCAGTGGTGTCAAAAAATACTACCTATCACCCTAAATCCTAGCCTAGCATACCATCTAATGAAAAGTGCGTCAACCTAATATCTAATTGCGGGGTGAGTATGAGTGTGGTATGACTTTGATGGGGTCGTCTTACCAAGTCCATCCTAAGGATCTAATGGATTTAAAAGATGTCACAAAAGGAGGTGGCACAAGTTAGATTCGTTGGATTCTTAGCACAGTCATACTCATGTCAGTTCTGATGACTTAAATCACATTGCTCATTAGGATCGACCCAACGAGTAATGCTTGTTAAGGCATCATGACCAACTTGGGAGTCACTCTCTTAATGAGTCTGGCTCATTATCCATATGAACATGCAAATAAAAATGAATAATCAAAATACATAAGGGATGAGTGTACCATTGGGCAGGGACTCAAACAGAGGTGGGCGTACCGTAGTGGTAGTGACCCAAAAAGATAGGCATGCCATGGTGACAGGGGCCCGAAGAGGTGTGCCGATAGGGCAGTGACTTTTAAAGGGGAGGCGTGCCATGGCAGCAGGGGCCCCAAGAGAATGTGCAATTCAAACATATGACCATAATTATACAAACATACGGATGTGAGACGAGATGCAATAATGCAATCATATATATGCACTACAATATGCAAAAATGCAAACACACATGCAAGACAATATGTTGGTGCAAGTAGTTGGTCAACCAGATCAAGGCATCCGATCGAGCTAAAGTGTCACGCCAACCGGCTCAGGAGAGTTGACTGAGGTGAAGTGAAATGCTCGTCAGGCAGAGCGAAGTGAAATGCTCGTCGAGCCGAGGCAACTGGACAAAGTGAAGTGAAATGCTCATTGGGCCAGGGTGGCTAGATGGAGCGAATTGAAAAGCTCGCCAAGCTGGGGCAGCCGGTCAGAGCGAAGTGAAACGATCGCCGAGCTGGGGTGGCCGGTAGAGGCGAAGTGAAAAGCTCACCGGGCCGGGGCGGCCGGTTGAGGCAAAGTGAAAAGCTCGCTAGGCGGGGGTGACCGATCGGAGCGAAGTGAAAAGCTTGCTGGATTGGGGCAGCCGATCAGAACGAAGTGAAAAGCTCGCCAGACTGGGGCGGTCAGACAGAGTGAAGTGAAAAGCTCGCTGGGATGGGGCGACTAGATGGAGCGAAGTGAAATGCTACTTGAAATGCAAAATGCAACATGCAAACATTAACATATAATAGGGAGCCATCCCCGTGCTAACAATCTCACCGGGAAAGCTAGGGTCAACATATAGAAAAATGACGATTGCCGCCTTTGCTTTGGAGAAGCAGGTGGGGAACTTCTCCCCGAATCTCAAACGGGGAAGTTCTCCGCCTTGTCATGAAATGAACTAGTAACGATGCTTTTCCAAATTTTACGACACCTCTGGGCTTTATGAAATGAGCTAATGACACACGTTTTCTCATTTCACAAAGGTCTGCTATTCAATCTTTCTAACAAGAACAGAGCAAATAAAGCAAAGGGGAGTGAAAGGGGCTCCAACCCTTAGAATTTTTTTTGTGTTAAGGCTAGCAGTCAAATAGGATTTGCTCGGCTATCGTATGGGACTTGGTCGCGTAAAGAGAATCCTAACCTAAAGACCACCTCCAGGAAAACAAGCGATCCATCATACAGATGCGTCATCGCTCCGGCACTTGCCGACGCACGCACCTCGTGTGGGCAATCAATCCTGCACGCCTAATGCCACTACAACATAGGGCTAGCTAGGAAGTAAAGTACAAAGGAGAGGAGGAATTATACCATCGCGTGGTTTGCACGAAGGCCAATGAAGTCTGGGAACTCTTTTGCACGCGGTCTGAGACTCTTGCACCTCTCCGAACAACGACGAGGTTTGGTGTCCAACAATGTCGGGATGCTCCGGTGAGGCGTTTGGTTGCCAAAAAAGAGAGCCAATAAGGTTGCGGTGGTGGAACGCCAATAGCACACAACCAAAACGAGAAAAGCAAGGAAGAACACAAAAACTTGGGCTCTCTTCGCTGTTATGCTCCGGCAGAAATATGACACTGAAGAAGCGACTACCGGTGAGGTGAAAGAGATCCGACAAGGGTGGCTCGCCTTAAAGAGAAGACAATAAAAGAAATGATGGCAGAGATCGGTGGTTCCGGCAAAGAAGCTCGGCTGGAGATGTCAGAGGAAGTCGGCAGAGGCTCGCTGGCCAGAAAAGAGGCATCGAGCTGTCTCGTTCGTGAATAGAGGACCAGTCGACTGGCTGTTTCTAGCAAAACAAGAGGAAAAGGTTGGCGACCGACGAAGCAGGGCAAGCTGTGAGCTACGCCGGCGAGGAGGGAGCTCCGGCGGTGAGGTCGACGACAAAGAAGGAGGAGATGGGGGGGTCCGAAGGCTGCGACTTCGCCGATGAGGCTCGCGGCTGGATTCACGACCTAGGGCTTGGAGCCAAAGAGCCGTGGTTTTTTATATCCTTACATATATATATATATATATATATATATATTGGTTTAAGAAGATACTATTGTCTCGTTACATGTTAGACTAATGAGGAGATTACAAAAGGAAAATCAGCTGGAGAACATGTTGATTCAATACAGGAATCATCAGTCCTCCCAAAAAAATACCAAAAAACAACAATTTACCTATTTAAGGCAGCAAAATCAAGTTCAATAAAAACCCCCAAACAACATGGGGGGAACAACACAATAAAAGAGGGGAAGTGGAACATCAAATGAAGCAAAGCAGTCTCCATTAATCTTGATTAGCAATTCTGAAATGTTGAACATCTATCATGTCTCCCTGCAATAAAACCTGAATGGTGTAGGGAGGGGTAACAACAACAAAGAAGTCCTTTGAGTTATAACCTTGTTTAGTTAGCCAATTTGCAGGCTGGTTTCCCTTCCTATAAATGAAAGTGTAGTGCACCTTGAGCTGTGAGGTTAGCTCTCTGATTTTTTTGATCCAATAAGTAAGATGCCAGGGTACATTCTCCTCATACTTCAGCATATTGATTACAACTATAGAATCCACTTCTAACCATAAATTATACCAACTAGACATTTTGGCATTCTTTAGGGCCCAATAATTAACAACAAGTTCAGTTTCAAGTGCATCAATAGCCAAAACAGGAATATAAAAGTGTAGTAAGCATTTTCCCAAGTGATTTCTGTAGACACCCCCCACACCTACTCCTGACTTATTGAAGCTTCCATCTATATTTATCCTAACAATATTATGATCTAGAGGTTTCCAGCAAACCCTGTAGACATGAATCTGGTCAGGCTGTCCCAATGAGTAAGAGTTGGAAATGTTAAGGAATCTTTTGAGTTTAATCATCTTGTGTACATATGAACAGCTGTTTCTAACAATCTTTTTAGTTTTTGGTATACCATCTTCAAACTTAGCCTTGTTTCTTTCCATCCATATAAACCATGCAACAATGAGGGGTATAGAAGCATAATTCCTCTTATGCCATGTCTGCCAGCAGGTGGTAAGATTGTCCCAAGTAAAGAGTTTTTTTATCTATATTCAGGTGTGACAGCAGTTGGTGCCATACAACTTGAACAAAGTTGCATTCAAAAAGAGATGAGGCAGTGATTCCTCCTCATGTAGACAAAGCCTGCATTTAGAAGGACCCCTTAATCCTTTTAGTTTAAGGATATCATCAGTAGGAAGTAGTTTATGAAATGCCCTCCAATAGAAAAAGGACATGGAAAGGGATAGAAAATTGTTCCAAATGATAGTGCTCCAGGATAGGTGCTCCCATTGAAAGACTTTAGAGTAGATAGCTTTGGTAAGACTTTGATTGGAGAATGACTGCCAAACAATTTTATCAGGCTTGCTTCTGTCAATTTTAATGCTGGCAATTTTTGTGACTTAGTTGGCTTGGAGAATATTTGACAAATTAAGTAAAGACCAGTCTTCATCTACCCAGCAGTCAGCAACCTTGAGATTAGTGTTAGGGACACTACAAATAGGAGACAACCAATCTTTAGGGCACCAATTATCAAGCCAAAAATTTATATCCCTTTTCCCAAATCCCAAATAAAAAGATTTTCAGCAGTTTGTCTTATATTCAACATCTTCCCCCAGATTTTGGAATCCCCAGTTTTCCTTTCAACAAGTGTGGGATACTGGTCTCTACAATATTTGCCCCTCATGAAATTAGCCCACAAAGAAGTTTGGGCTCTAAATTTAATCCATAGCTTACATAATTTGATTTGAAAGAGTTGGTTAATTCCCTTGAAGCCAATGCCCCCAGCCAGCTGGGGTTTAACCACTTTTTGCCAAGAAGCCCAATGCATTTGCTGCCTCTGACCAGACCACGTGAACCTGTTAAATGTTCTTTCTAGTTGGATTTTGGGTGATTTTCTTTATATTTGCCATCTGCAAGATATAAGAGGGAAAATTAGTTAGAATGCTTTTCAGCAGTGTAATTCTGCCCCCATTAGCTAGAAAAGATTGGGTCCACCCATTAAGATAAGAAGTAATCTTATTTATGACTTCCTCAAATTGTATTTGTCTGGTTCTTCCAGTGAGTAGCATGACACCTAAGTACTGGAGAGGAAGCTGGGAGTTGGAGAAGCCTGTATAACTAGAAGCCCATTGTTTGCAATTTGGAGATGCTTGTTCATTAAAAATCAGGAGGCACTTCTCAAAACTGAAACATATTCCAAAGTGTGTTTGAAACTTTTGAAGAGTTTGATACACTTTCCTTACAACATTCTTGTGAGCTCTTGAGAATACCATGATGTCATCAGCATAGAGTAAGTGAGTGATGGCTATGTTGGATCTATGGTAGTAAATAGTGTAGTTTTGGCTTAGCAGAGATTCATCCAGAATTCTAGATAAATAATCAATAACAATGATAAAAATGGTGGGGGATAAGGGATCCCCTTGCTTCAAACCTTTGGTTGCAGTGAAAGACCCCCAACCTTTCCCATTTATGAGAATAGAATGATTGTTATTGTGTAGCCATATGTGAATAAGTTGACAAAATTCTATGTTGAACCCTCTTGCTGTGAGAACTTTCATAATGAATCCCCAACTGATAGTATCATAAGCCATTTTCAAATCTAGTTTGTAGATCAAATTACCACCTCTACAGGTCTTATTCAGATCATGTAGTAGTTCCTGTGCCAAAAGAGTGTTGTCAATAATAGATCTCCCCTTCACAAAAGCAGTCTGATTGGGTCTAATGATATGTTCAAGATGGGGCTGAAGCCTATTGACAATGATTTTGCTGATTAATTTACTGATGACAGTGGCTAGAAAAATTGGTCTGAAGTGATTCCAGTTGGTTTGCATCTCAGATTTGGGGATCAACACAAAAGTAGAGGCACTAAAGTAATGTGGGAGATTGTTTCCTTGGAAAAAAATTAGCCACAACAGCTATAACCTCCGGCTTAATAATGTCCCAAGATTTTTTATAGAACTCAGCAGTGAATCTATGAGGGCCAGTTGCTTTGTTTATATCAATAGAATTCATAGCCTCCCAAATCTCCTCTTCATCACGAATTTCAGTAAGTTTTAGATTAGTTGTGTAATTAAGCTCAGCAGAGAAATAATTTGGATCAATAGGGATTATGTGATTATGTTCTTGATTCAAAAGGTTTTTGAAATAGCATACAACATCATTTGCTATTTCAACATTCTCATGTAGCCATTTCCCCTCAGTATTTTCAATAGCATGTATTGTATTGCATTTCCTTTTGTATTTGATGTAAGCATGGTAAAATTTGGTGTTTCTGTCCCCTTCAGTGAAGATGTTCATAGCAGCTTTTTGCTTAAGAATTTGGTCATGATAATCAATAACAGTAAGAAGTTTGTTTTGGACAGTTAGTAGTTCCTTTTCCTCAACTATTCCTTCATGTTCATCTTGCTCCAATCTTATAACTTCCTCTTCTAGCTCTTGAACTTTAGTAAGGACATTTCCAAATGCCCCCCAACTCCATTTCCTAAGGGCATTGACAGTTTTAATTTGCAGTAAATTGAGTTTAATGAAGGGGTTAGTATGTGAAATACCATTCCAAAGGTTAGCAATGTAGGAGTTGTAAGAAGGGTGGGAAGACCACATGTGGGAAAAGACCACATGTTTAGATATCTAAAAGGGGGAGGGGAGGATGTATTGTCTAAGGAGGTGATGCTAATAAGGATTGGTCTGTGGTCAGAACCAGCAAGGCTGAGATGAGTGACAAATGTGAGAAGTAAATGGTTATACCAGCTATCATTGACCAAGACTTTATCAAGTCTTTCCCAAATTTTACGCCTCTTCCAAGTAAATGCAGGTCCCTTGAAACCCAAATCAAACAAACCACCACTGTGAATGTTATCATTAAAGGTGTTCATTTTGGCTTGGCTAGGAGCTCTACCCCCAGTTTTTTCAGCAAAAGAAGTAATGCAGTTAAAGTCTCCCCCTACAATCCAAGGGGAATCCATCTGCTGGCTGATATTCAACAAGCAATTCCAAAGCACTTTTCTATCATCCTTTGTACAACCTGCATAAATGAAGGTAGCATATCCCAAATGTCCATTGATATTAAACTTGAAATGAACAAATTGTTGATGATTAACAATGATGTTCCATCTGATTTCCTTTCTACATAAAATCCAGATTTTATTATTGGTATTGGAAAAATTATTGAAACCAGGAAACTTTTTGATTAGCTTTTGATAGTTCTTGTGAGCCATAGGTTCAAGAATAACTATGCACCAAAGTTTATATTTATAATTTAAATGTAAAACTCATTTAAGAGAGAGGGGTTTGGCTATTCCCCTAATATTCCAGTAAAGGATATTAATCATTTGATGGGTGAATTTGGAGGGATTGCTGTGATCTTGATTTGGTTCTACCTCTGTGATGATTGGGAGAACCAAACTTTATTCTGGTTTTACTCTCTGCCTGCATTAAGCTGACTCCTTGTTGTAATTTCTGCACTTCTGTTACTTGTTTGCTTTTTCTTTTGGCTGTTTGAACCTGCCAATCTTCTTCAATTGCTTGTTTAAGACCAGTGATTACATGTTCCTTAGGAGCCTTGCCATGAGTGTCTGTCTGACTTTCCTCTTGAAGGGGAGGTGAAGGAGTGATCATTATAATTTCATTAATTTCCTTTCTTACTGTTTTGATTGAAGAGTTCACTGTGATTCTGTTTGGAGGGGAATCTGATAGCTCACCTAAAGGATCAGCTGATGAAGAGTTTACAATGATTGTTGGGAGTGATCCCTCAGTCCTTTGAGTGGTTTCTTTCCTATTGTTCAGATGTGTTTCTTTAGCAATGTTCCCAATGACTTTCAATGAGGTATTTCCTGTTTCCCTACGGGCCCTACCAGTATTTCTTTTAGGGGGTAGATGTAATCTGTAGCACTTTTCCACTGTATGGCCAAACATTTTGCAATGCTGACAATAGTAGGGTTTTTGTTCAGGGACAATATCTTGCCAAAATCCTTCAGTGTCTGAGCCAATCCATATTTGCTTCAGCTCAGGGAGGGTAATATCTCTCTCCACTTGTATTCTAGCCAGTGCTGGCCTAGCTTTATTATCTGTAGGGGCATCCACTTTCAAAGGTGTGCCCAAAGCTCTTCCTATGTTGAATAAGGCATTCAACTTGAAGAAAGGAAGTGGAAGGCCTGACAACTTATACCAAAGAGGAACCACAGGTGGCTCTTTACTTGGATCAAAGTCAGGAGTCCACTTTACAATCTTCATGGTAGCTCCATCTATAATTACTGATTGCTTGACAAAGAGTCTGTCGTAATCTTCCTCCACAACTAACTGGATCAGAAGGTGCCTCCCATCCATTAGCCCTATCTTCCAATTTCTAATAAATTTTAGAGATTCAAGAAAATTTCTAACCAGCTCCATTTTGGGGTGGCCCAACTAAAATTTTCCCACTAAGGTAAATCTTACTTCCTCTTTAAGAGAGGTTAAATCTCTGTTTGTGAAGAACACTGTAGTTTCCCCCTCCTTAGATCCAAGTGGGTGAATGCAAGGACTACATCCTTTCCCTAAAATCTGGCTGCAGCAATCGTAAGCCATTTCAATCAGTAAAGTTGATATAAAGAGAGTCACATGTCACCAAAAAAAAAAAAAGAAAGAGAGAGAGTGTGTGTGTGCGCGTCAAAATGGCCCCAAATTTTTTATTAAGTGTTAAAATACTCCCACAGTTAAAATTAAAGTAAAAATTAACAAAGGAACAATAGAACAGAAGGAAATTTTGGAGTTCAATATTTTTTGATATTTATCAAATTGTTCGAGTGATAGCCATGAGAACTATAAGATGCGGTTAGGGCGAAGGCGCAAGCGCCGACGCAAGAGCACACATGTACGCACGCACCCACCCACCTACATACACGTGCGCACACACGCACAATAAATTTGTTCATAGGAAGCAATTCTAAATATAGATATCTTGTAATAACCAAAATATATATTTTACTCTTTCAAAAAAATAATAAAATCAACATATAAATTCCAAATTATACATCTTATCACAAAAAATAAAATTCATGAATCTCCTTATAATGGAATTAAAAAAAACTTAGTAATAGATTTACTGAAAAATCAAAATATATATATCAATTTCAAATATACTCCTATTTTTAACACCCAAAATATCATTTTTTGTTAGTTTAGATGGGAGGACTATTTCAATACCTCTCTCTCTCTCTCTCTCTCTCTCTCTTTATATATATATATATATATATATATATAAAACATAATATAATATATTATATTATAATAATAATTATTATATAATTATTGTTGGCATATTCTTCACTCGTACACATCCTCACAGCGAGGCGGGTGTCCTTTTTGACTAAAGCCGACGTTCCGGACGCAACTGCACAATCCTTTTCGCCGTTCGGGGTTGTCCGGACCACATTTTTGGACTATCGGGCCAAAAATGATAATTTACATATTTTTTAATTTGTCCGCTATATCGTGGTGTACCAAATGTCCTACTTTGGTGGAATCGACAATTCAGACACACTAACACGGTCTGTTTTGTATTTCAGGGTCGTTTAAGGCCGCTCAGACCACCTTTCTAGCAATCAGACTAAAAAATAATAAATCACGTAGTTTAGGCTTGCCCGCAAAGTCGTAGCAAAATGAAAGTCCTTTTTAAGTAAAATTGACGTTCTAGACGTGATCGCGCAGTCCGTTTCGTTGTCCAGGCTCATCTGAATGAACTCAATAGAGATTAGGCCAATTTGAGCTAATTTTACGCGCGGATGAATAATATTTTTTTGCCCCGATCAAAGTCCTCCGACGTGCCAGATGCCGACCAACCTTTACATAATCGAAAGCGAAAGTCTAGCAAAATGAACCTGACAACGTGCCCCTCAACACACGCCGAAAGGTCTCAGGTGGGGTGTCGAAACTACAGGATGACTACAGACAGGCCATAAGCTATTCCGAGTCATACAGGTGGACACCATACATTCATGACATCAGAAATTGATGCCAACAAGATCGATACCTAAATTTTGATTCTCTCCTCCTGAGATTGATACCTAAAATTCAATTCTCATTTCGGGATCAGTAACTAAATTCTGATTCCTATATTTCGAGGTCGGTACCTAAATTCCGATTCTCTCCTTCTGAGATTGATACCTAAATTTCAATTCTCATTTTGGGTACAGTACCTAAATTCTGATTCCTGTCTTTCGAGGTCAGTACCTAAATTTTGACTCTCTTTTAGGATTGATACCTAAATTTCAATTCTCATTTCGGGATCAGTTCCTAAATTCTGATTCCTATCTTTCGGGATCAGTACCTAAATTCTAATTCCCTCCCTTTGAGGTCGGTACCTAAATTCTGACTCTCCTTTTTTTGGAATTGATACCTAAATTTCAATTCTCATTTTGGAGTTAGCTCCTCAATATTGGTTCCCTCCTCCAAAAACACCCAAAACTTGATAATTTGAAACCAACTCTCCAATCTCCAGTGAGGATTCCTAATCCTTGATTTCAATCAGATATTCACCTGCTAATTCCCCAGTGAAATTAACTAGCACTCGATTCTACACTCCTTTCTAGGTCTGTTGACTTAGGAGTCTGTGTTGGTTTTGTTGATCTCATTGTCAACGCCAATATGCACGGTGTATATGCCCAGCACACCGCACCTATTGGGGGTCCATTTGTTGACCTCACTTTTGGTTGAGATTTAGTTTTTCTTCTTTAATAGCCTAATGTCCAGCCATAGGGCTTTCCTGTTGACTATTCCTAAAGGACTAGAAAAGGAACCCTCACCATTAGAAACTCTAAACTCCTTTTTGCTGAACTTGAAGTTCAACATATTAGTCCTAACCTGTAGCACTTAGTAGGTGGGGTCAGTATGGAGGATCTCTAAGAGAGTCCCCATAGGACTTCTTAACCTTAGGGCTGACCCTGGGTGTTGGTTTGGAGTTAGTTCACTCACTTACACTCACTATCACCTACACCTATACCCCTATACCCACTTGCAACCCTAAACCCAAAATTGTTGACTTTGATCCCATGACCTTTTGGGAGACTCATGTAGATGGTCCCCTCGACCCACTATCCCTAGGCTAGGGTTTAGCTAAGACCAGTACATGGAGGAACCAAATGGGGATTTTATTGGTCCATATCTCATGCATGGTGGTTGACACCCCAATTCTACCAAATATCGAACTTGGCCTTCTGCCCCTAAATCCACCCAAATTACCTAAATGCCCTTGAAACCTTAATTTGGCCGAAATTCCCAATTTCACCCAAAACACCCAAATTTGTTCAAAAATTATTTCAAATCATTTGAAAATACCCAAATTACCCAAAACCACCCAAAATTGCTAAAATTACCAAAATACCCCCAAATTTGCCAAAATTACAAAATTACCCTTGACACCCCAAACTTTCCTAAAACATCCAAAATAACTTCAAATGTCTCCAAAACCAATTTGGTCCCTTCAATTGAGCCCAACTTGGCCAATTTGACTATTTTGACTAAAATCCCCAAATTGCCTTTAAAGGCCCAATTCCCCAAACTCACCTCAAATGTCCATCAATTTGGCCCCAATCCTTCCCAATTTTAATTATAAACTCAAATTAATCTTTCACATGATCAATCCAAATCAAATCCAAGCCTAATTGACCGATGCTTTGAGCTCAATTTTGATCCAAGTCAAACCTACAATTTTGACCATTCGACTTAACCCCAAAAAATTGAACCCTATAACCTACTCAAATTGCCCCAATTTGAATCATAAGCCATTTATAACAATCCTAAACATCAAATTGGACCTTCAATTGGCCTTAGTCAAGCCTCAATTTCACCCAATTGCAGCCCACATTCAAAATCCCCAAAATTTCCTCAAATTGGCACCCAATTGATATTGAGAACTCTTCATGATATTCCTATAGATCATTTTCAACCATCAATTTGGACTTAGCCCAACCTTAGCCCAACCTAGACCCAAGTCTAGCCCAACACCCCCAAATTAACCAAATGCCCAAAATCCCTCAAATTGAACCTCCAAATAAATTCAAAATCACTACAAATCTTTTCTAAAATACTCATGAAAATCATCTACACAATATTGATCAATAAATTGAGCTCAATGTCATGGCTAACCTAACCCAAACCCAACTTCTAGCCCTTTTGGCCCAAATTGAACCCTTTCACCAAAATTGACTTAGTCATGCCTAAATCACCAAATTGATGACATCACGGCCATTAAACAAACCCTATTGAGCAGTATAAACCCCCCTTAAATAAGCTTGGTCAGCTATGGACCAAGGTTCCCATAATTTAATGGATCTTATCCCATTTATGGGCCTTAACCAAAATATCTCCTCTATCATCACTTGCCATTGATGGTTAACCATAATTAACCCTCCCCGCTGGCTCACCTGACCACCTGGCCCTGCTGGCCGACCTAGTGGATAGAAAATGCCAAAATCGAGAGCCACCACCCCTAAATCAAACCCAATTTTAACTCTAGAGGCCAACTCATCCTAATGGCTCCTTAGAGCTCCTCAGCCCTCCATCTGAGCACCATTTTGCCCAAGCTCTCTTATTTAATCAGCCCCTCCATGGAAAAATATAAGAGAGTTCAAAATCCTTGATGAAACTTTGCAAAAATCTCATCAGAGACTCTGTAAGCATCTCTAAGCTTAATCTAACCCTCTGATTCTCACTGTGAGAGCCCAATTTGGAGCTCAAACTTTCAGCTCAAACCAGGACATCTCTCTAGGGTTCACCAAACTCAAATTAATTGTGCACACACCATACCTAATGCAAGAGGAATTGATTCCCCATCAAACCCCCCTCTGAAACAACCTCTAACCTAGCTCTAGACCAACACCTGAAATTCACCTTGATCAAAAACATCCCTAGACAATTCACCAGGACTTTGAGACTTCATCCAAAGGTTCATTGGATCCAATCAAAGCTATCACAACCATCTGATTGAGGCGTACCCTCTCAGACAAAGATATTGAGCTCTAACCCTAACCCGAGCTTATTTTGATTCTCCATTTGTAATTGCTTGATTTCATACTTGATTAACCATATAAATGTGTTTGTCTTGAGTAAATGAAGGTTTAGAAATAAACCCCATGTGATTTGGTTGAGTCTAGACGAATATCTTAAGGTTTTAGTGTGAACGACTTACGGGTTAGGTCACTTGGGGATGATAACAGAGGGACGTCCGATCGCGCGTTTACTTCATCAATGGAGGAGATCAAGCCGGATAGATACTTGGTGCGTGAACCGCGGGCCGTGCGGAAGCTGAGATGGATGGCGGTGACGAATGGGAGCGTGCCACGTGTGAGTTCGGAGTCGTCGTAGGTTGAGTTGGCTTGAGTTGGCGCCGCACAAAAAATAGGGATTTTTGAAATATTTTAAATGCCTAAACTTAAAAAATTCATATCTTTCTCTAGAAAAAGCATAAAAATAAAAATCTTTCTCTAGAAAAAGTCATATCTTTCTCTAGAAAAAGCATAAAAATAAAAAAAATACCCTCTTACTCAGTGAATAGAGGAGAATAATGTTGACTAAAAATAAAAATTGTTTTCTTATTCCTTTATTTTAATTAATTAAATACCCTATGAAGGATTTTAATTCAATATGATCAAACATTGCTCACCATGACTTGAAATTTTGAGGGTTGTTCCTCATGACAGAGACTATGCCCCTTGATTTTTCTAAGGCCAGATGGCATCTCTATGCCTCTAGCCCTAAAGGTGACTATTTTGGGTATTTTAATTATATAAATTAAAATATCATTTGGAAAATTATGAGAATAATTTTAGTAGGTTTTTTGTGGTCAGAGAAGTCTAGAGAAAATATCATGATGCCTTGAATTACCTTGTAAATTTCTATATTTAATTAAATGTAAATATCTTGTGTTAATTTTTGTAAATTATATACTAATAAAAAATTGACAAAATCAATCCCACATTGTTCATAAAAATCATATTTATCCATTGTAAAAATTTAAAAATTATTTGAATAGATTTAAGTATTAAAGTTGATTTTTTAAGAAAACTTATATTTTTGTACAAAAAATAATTATATTAAATTAAATATACTCGGGAAAATTATGAAAAGTGGTATTCTGAGTTCTTTGTGATCAGAGGCACTTAGGAAAATAAAAATTATTTTTTATAAAATAATTAAATTTTGAGCTTTATTTTGAATTTTTAAATAATTTAAAATAATTAAAAAATTTCAAAAATATCAAAATATTTCAAAATGTGCCTAATTGCACTCTAATCACTTGGGACTCATTAAAATATTTTTTCAAATTTTTTCCTTAAGTTAAAAATAAAATTTAAAGGCTTAAAAGTGGATTTTCTTTATTTTCCCATTAAAATAATTATAATAATTTAATTCAAAAAATTATGAAATTTTGGCTAAGTATTTCTCTGACTTAGGGAAACCGTAATATTTTTTTTCATATATAAAAACTTTATTTTGGAAAAATCAAATAAATCAATTTTTAAGGAATCCTATTTTATGAATTTAAATAAATAATTAAATTAAATTAAATCTTGAGAAGTCCACATATTCTCTTCTAATATTATAGTTACCTCATGAACATGACACTCTAAACCCTCAAAGTCATTTGAGTTGTGTTTAATGAGTTATGAGGTGAATGCCCTTAAGAGCAAACTGATAATTTTAGACTTTAGTGCCTTAATCAAAATTTAGGATTAACCAAGGGAAAATGGATAATTTTGATCTTAATAAATATGTTTGGATGATTGAAATATAATGGGATTAAAAGGTAGAAACTCACTCACCACCCTTGTACAACATCAACAAAATCATAATCCTCTTAATTTTCATGACTTGGAAGTCAATTAAGAGCAAACGATTCTTAAGTGATGGGCGTAAGCTAGAAAGATGATAATTTACTTTTCTTGAGCCTAAGATTGATGATGACATGACCTTGCAATAGGAACACATATCACTTAAATCAAAACCTTGAAAATCACCATTTCACCTATCATGATTGTTAAAGTCTTAGTAGTGACCTAGGCACAATGTCTAAACTCAATTGATCGGTTTTAGAAGATGATATAATTGGTGATTAACATCTTTAAATAATACAAGCCTGACTTTAACAGTGGGCACCACAATCATTAAATGAACTAGACTTGCCTTAGGGGCACCCACTCACATAACTTTTAAATGAAGCATCAATGAATCAAAGGGTATCTTATCATTGGGATAATTAAATTGTCAAGTTTCACTGAGCAACAAGATAGTCACACTTCGACCTCGGATGATTAATGGAACAATATGATAAGTCCAAAATTAACTCAAAATATTTCAAGAGATGTTCAAAATGACCCGGGGGCATGCCTCGAGCACTTTGAAATCTATTGGACATTCTAAAGGGCAAATTGAACTTGCCACATTTTGTTCTAAACTCATCCACTAGGATCTCCTAAGATTCAATAAAGTCATAACTTGGGGTTTGATAGCTAAACCTTCATCTACTCCTGTAATTTAAATTCTATGCAAAATTGAATACATGCTTTGCGAATACTAACCTTTCACGTGGTGGAACGAGAAGAATCGACAGGTACACTTTTAAATTAATGCATTTACCTCTATGTACTTCTTGTCTCGAGCTTGCATGTTAAACAACGATGTCACCCTGCATGAAAAATAAAACTGCTAGGATAGCCGTAAAACCAAAACCAAACTAAAATCTACTAAGATAAAATTCACCGCCACAATATTCAAAATATAAGATAACTCAATTTAATCACAAACAACATAAAATAACAATTGTAACAAAATTAAGACTTCTCTATCAGATGATCAAGAATCCATCGAAGGAGGTAACCTATGGTTGCTAACGAGATTTTTCACTATCTAAATGAAAGTATGGAACTCATTGAGTTGAGTTTAGTAAATTCATTTGGACTAAGTGAATCCGATAGAAAATAGTGGTACCAGAATGAAGGAACCATAGGATCCTAACCGGTATCGCTCTAATCAACTTTAATATGCCCTATAATATTTTAAGAACCATAACCATAGGGACATCTGATTTGACATTATTACCTGACACATTATAAAACTTAAACTCGTCATGACAAGGAGCTTGGAGCTTTTATGTGGGCAACATTCTACAACGATCTTCAACAATAAGAGGATCTACAACAACATATTTCACTTTAAAATTAAATAAACAAGCTGTAGGACTTCGAGGTGGTTTGCTTATGCATATTTTCTTTAGGCCTTTATTTTTCTTTTGTTGTACAATTTAAGCCCTAACTCGTCTTAGGTTTCTAAGGTTGTCGTTCTTCATGACCTAAATCCTCACATTTTTCAGGTTATTTGTGTGATTGTTTCACATAAGTATAAACCCTAATTAATAAAATTGACAGGATGAAATATTTAAATAATTTCTCTCCAAAACGGAAGCTAAACCATAGGATAGACCGAGAAATCACCAAGGTTCTCCTCCGGATCTATGACATCCCTTAGTTCTTCCCCCTTTAGATTCTACAATAAATGTTCCAAATTTGAGTCATTCCCCTTTCACACCTCTCTGTCCGAACTCATTGAAAAGTCTTATATTTTTGACCTCTTTGAAGATAATATTTACTGATTTTTATCAAGAGTTTTCTTAGGTGACTTTGGTTATTTAAAATGTAATTAACTATAGGGGCTCGCCCTTTTAGGAAGCTTTTCCGAACCGATAAACCCCATTTAATTCTTTGTATTAAATAGGGAACTTGTCGGCTAATAAATAAAATGGTTTTTGCAGACCAAACGGATGTCATATATTTCTTAGTTTATTTAATAGATCCTCACCCTCAAGTCCTGTGTTTATCTTTCGGAATAGATACATAGCTTAAGGTGTAGTGTTCTCTCATTTGAACTATGAAAGATATGTAATCAGTTTGATTTCATATTTTTCATATATATATATATATATATATATTAAATGCCTTTCCGAAGTGGGCGACGGAATTCCTATTCCGGTGATCGACAACTTCCAACGAGCAACTCCTCAACTTTTTAGTGCCGAAAAAATAATATGCAAGTTATGGGCTCAATCAAAGTTTCCCAAAAAATCTCCAAACTTCTAGAAATCTCCAAAAAATTTTGGTGGAAGAAGAAAAATCAAGCTTGGAAGGCAAATTTTACCTCAAAGAAGTGATTTCTACCCCTTAAAGGTTCATGAATCTAGCTCCAATTCATGATTTGGGAAAACCCGAGGTGTCGGCCTAAATTTCCAAAATAAGATGTTGAAATTGAGATGTGACGTCAGATTGAATTCTATAAATGGATCCTGATATTATAGTACAAATAATGACCATCAATTTATGCAATGAATGGTAGGACTCCTAACTCTCAATTATAGTCTTGATGTCTTATACCTTGCATCTCATTCCTTCATATGAGATATTCAAACATTGAATTTAACTTTCATTAGAGCAATAATCTTATTTAGCTTTGGGTCAAACCAGCATCTAATATTAGGGAGAATATAATATCAAATGAATTTAAAAGTGTACTATCAGTGTCCATCAATAAAAATTCTAGATGGACGTGTAATAGTTATTAATTCTCATTTTATCCAAACCTACAGAAGTCTCTTACTCATAGCTGTATTTAAATTCCAACAACACGTTTGAGATGAATAGTTATAATGCAGGCACATTATACTCAATCGAGATTCTTTTCGAAATTATAATTCCATATTTAATGTTATTGACAATGCATCAGTAGTTTATTGTACACTGTAAGTCTTCATTGGTTGTGAAAATAATATTCTCCGCTAACATATTAGGAATTTGTCTTTCAAATGTTATTTTTATGAGACTTGTTGGAAAGTAGAAAGTGGCATCCTCATCCCACTGCTCAGCTATATAATAAACTTAAATATACTCATTACTCAATATCATAACATCAAGTATGAGAACATTATTTGTTGGTTGCATCCTAATCAAGTGGATACCAATAAGTTTATTTACATTTGTTTCCACGTGTGCTCTTAATCTACTATTAGAACTATTATCTGAGTCATCATTTGTACTTCCATTCATTGTTGCATATCCTTCCCTCTCATGAGCAATTTGACTGTCTTCATGTGCTTTATCTTCAATGTGTATGACTGGGTGATGACTCAACTTAACAGATGATTGTTTAACAGGACTGAGTTGTATGAATTCAACTTTAGGAGTAAGTTAAACTTGTAAACTAATACACTAATCTTTTTGTCAATGGAACTATAATATACCTATTTATTTGATAATTCATTAGATCTAATGCAGAAAAATTAATATAATCACAAGCCACATATTCTGAAGTATATATCGTGGTTTTAGGTACTATTTTAATATTTTCATATGGAACAACAACATAAAATAATAAGTTTTGTTATTGAACTTCTTGTAGTACATTAAGTGCGACATTGTTATCATCAATTGGAGTTGCGGCAATTCTGTGACCAATGAGAAATCCACAAATAATTGATATAGTGTGCATCATAGGATCACCATTTAAGGTATGAATAACTTTATAGTATAGTTTCCCATAGGCTGATTGTGCAGGAATATAGAGGTCGACAATGACCACTGATACACCTAAAATATATAGTATTTTTATACACATTTTTATACCTATTTTTGAGTTATTGTGCTTTAATGAAAGGTATTTATGTGTTTTTCTTTCAGGTACAATCAAATGGATGAAAAATACTAAAAGGAGTTAAAAAGGGTCAAATTAGGAGCAAAAATGAACTTGAGCGCCTAAGCACCCAGGTTTGACGTATAAGAGCCAGAGGCTCGCCTGCTGTAAGCGCCAGGAATCCCGCGCTTAAGCGCCAGAAGTAGTTATTTGATGATACATTGTATTTAGAAGAATTTTTGAAGAGGTGTTTGAAGCAACCCTTGGTAAAAATGTGGGAAATATCCTATGGACACGAAAATTTATTCAATTGGCTTTTGAGGAGGCAACTTTTAGAAGATTCATTGAGTAGAGACACATTTTGAAGGGACACCAACACATTTTGGATTTTTATTAAAGAGGATTTAGATCATCAAAGCCAACCACCCATCAGATTTTACAGCCATCATCCATCCAAGTCACCGTCTCCGCTGCCGACCACTTTCTTTTTATTTTGAGTGTTATTTTTGAGTGTTTATTTTGAGTGTTATTTTGTATTGTGAGTGAAGGAAGAGAATTCAAAGGAGCTTCAAGGCATTTAGTGGAGAGGATTTGAGATAAGTGTTTATCTTTGTGACTACACTTGGTTTTAATTTAGATTTCTTATTTGTGTGCATGATTTCTACTTTTAAACTCATTTGTGGTTGTATTTTTTCCATGGATTTTGAGTAGTTTTCTTTATCTTTTTCCTTAAAAACTATCATTGCTCCTATTTGGCACAACACATTTAGTATACTTCCACAAAAGAATTTTTATACTTATTACTGGTTCATGACAAGGAAAAATTTATTTTACTTATATAGCATTCATCTTGCAAATATTTAGTTAAGTTAATTAGTTGCTTACTTTATTTTCATAAAACAAAAATTACAATAAGAATTGAATTTTCATTTATATTATAACATTTAAGTTTAAGTAAGAATATTTTGCTAAGTAGATTTTTGTCATTTAAACTTTTTAGTTTTCTTAAGTGTATATTGCAGTCTTCCCTATGGGTTAGATATTCGAGGCTTAATCAAAAAGTTCTATATTACTTGATAACGATACCTTGATAACTTGATAACGATACATATACTTGAGTAGTATCCCATATTTAAATATTATAATTGTATTCTTATTTGTTTCATAATGAAAAAAATTACTTAGCTTTTGCTTTGGATCGAAGTTTTTGATTTTATTGCAAATTATGAATAACTATTAAGGAAATTAAACATATAATTGCATACATCACATTTTACATCTATAAAAAAGTTAGAATTAAGTTTTTGATGATATTGCCGGGGAAGCAGAAGCAAAATAAAAAAAAAAAGTTTTTAGAAAGCAAAAATTTCTATTTTTACAAAGTCTTCTTTAAACTTTAAGATTAATATTGTAGTGTTGTTTTTATATTAAGTTCTTATTTGTGTGTTTTTATTTTATTTTATTTTATGTGTTTTATAGTAATGTATGCATAGTTTTGGTTCCACAAGACTTCTGCTTTACTATTCTGAATTAGAAAGAACTATTAGAAAAATTTAGAAATTAAAAATTATTGAAAAATTTCAGGAAATGACAGTTCAAAATAATCAAAATGTTGAAGAATTTAGGCTTTCAAAAGATTATGCAAACCCTACGGTGGATGAACTTCATTGTAGTATTTAAAAACCCGTTGTAGTGGCTAATTAATTTGAGTTTAAACCCGCTATTATCCAAATGGTATCAAATAATCAGGAGCACCAACTGAAGGTCCAAATTTATATCTTGCCAATTTTTAAGAATTGTGTGCTAAATTTAAATATGATGATGTATCAGATGATGCTATAATAATTAGAATATTTTCTTTCTCATTGAGGGATAAGGATAAGATATGATTACATTTGTTATCACATGGATTTATCAGAACTTGGAATGATTTAACACAGAAATTTCTCGCTAAATATTTTCCACAAAAAAAACTGTGAAGCTTAGAAATGATATTACATCTTTTAGTCAGTATGAAGGAGACTCTATTTATGAAGCTTGAGAATGATTTAAAGAACTCTTAAGAAAGTGTCCACACCATACTATACCAGATTGGTTAATAATTCAAACATTTTATAATGAATTAGCTGGATCTCTTCGATCTATTATCGATGCCACTACTGGTGGTTCATTGATGTCAAAACCATTTCATGACGCTTATGCTTGAAATGGCTACCAATAATTTTAAATGGCCTTATGAAAGGGTAAATCTTAAGAAAGTAGCCAATATGAATTAAATTGATGTTTTTTCCATGTTAGCAAATCAAGTTGCTGCAATTTCAAGGAAGTTAGACCAATTTGGAGTTAATTTTTCTCAACCAATTTTCATGATTGAAGAGAATTCATTAGGCCAAATGATAGATTCTCAAGCATCATTAGAGACCTTAAATGCCATAAATAACCTATATTTAAATTATTATAATCCAGGTTGGAAGAACTATCCAAACTTTAACTGGAACAATATTTTGGGTGGTAGTAATCAGCAATGGGCGAAAAACCAAGTCAACCCATTGGGAAACTGGAACAATTAAGGGAATAATAATTATAGACCTACGTATCCTCCAGGTTTTAACAGTAATCCACAATTTAAGGAGAAGAAGTTGTTTATAGAAGAAGTGGTGTTACAAATGGGAAATCAATTACAAAGTCAATGAGCTACAATTAAAAATATTAAGAATCAATTGAAACAAAGAACAAATTCATTAAGTAACAGATCCCAAGGAACACTTCCTAGTAATACAGAAGTAAATCCAAAAGACCATAATTAAGAGCAAGTAAAAGCCTTTCAACTTAGAAGCAGAAGAGAATTGGAAGGTAAAGAGACCGAAGTAGAGAGAGAAGAGATTGAAGAACCAAAAGAGGACGCTCCAAAAGGTTTAGAGAGACCTATTTCTCCACTTAAAAGTTGATTTAGACAAACTACCACCTCCATTTTCTCAGAGGCTTCGACAACAAAAGTTAGATAAGTAATTTTCAAAATTTTTGGAAATTTTTAAGAAGCTTATAGTTAATATTTCATTTTCTAAAGCTCTAGAACAAATGTCAAGCTATGAAAATTTTATGAAGGATGTTCTTAACAGGAAAAGAAAGTTTGAAGATAATGAGACTGTTGCACTTAGTGAGGAGTGTAGTGCTATAATTCAGAAAAAACTTCTTGAAAATCTTAAAAATTCTGGTAGCTTTACAATTCCATGTGCAACAGAAGACATATTTTATGGGAAAGCTTTATGTGATTTAGAAGTAAGCATCAACCTTATGCCATTATCAATATTTAAAAAAAATGAGATTATGAGAAATATCCCCTACTACTGTAACTCTATAGCTAGCAGATCATTCAATAATATATCCTAAGAGAGTTATAGAAGATGTCCTAGTGAAAGTGGGTCAATTTATCTTTCTTGTTGATTTCATTGTGCTAGATATGAAGGAAGATAATGAGATACCTATCATTTTGGGGGAGGCCTTTCCTAGCCACAGGAAGAGAAATGATATATGTGCATAAAAGAGAATTAACTATGCATGTCAATGATCAAACATTTACATTTAATATTTCCAAATCAATGAAATATCCTGCAAACGGTAAAGATGATGAATGCTATAGAATGAATGTGAAAAGATATTTAAGTGAATGTTATTTCAAAGAAAATATTGAAGAAAAATCTGAATTTAAAGAGTTGGAACACGAACAAGAATGGGAATTAGATCAATATGAAGATTTATATATGGAAGATTCAAATTATGTTCGAGAAAGTTTTGAAGATTTGGACACGACAGAAAAATATACATCTTTTTGTCCATCAATTGAAAAACCTCCGGAGCTTGAATTGAAGTTGCTTCCTGAACATTTGAAGTATGCCTTTTTAGGTGATTCCTCTACATTACCTATTATAATTTCTTCAAAGTTAACTCCAAAAGAAGAGAATTTAATGAAAACTTTAAGGAGTATTAAGAAAAACTTTGGATGAACAATTGCTGATATAAAATGAATCAGTTATTCAATTTGTATGCATAAAATTCATATAGAAGAGAACTGCAAACCCAGGGCTGATCCTCAAAGGAGATTGAATCCTATTATGAAAGTAGTTGTTAAGAAAGAAATTCTAAAATAGTTAGATGATGGAATTATCTACCCTATTTTAGATAGTGCATGAGTTAGTCCAATTCACTGCGTTCCCTAAGAAAGGGGGAGTGACTGTGACTTTAAATGAACAAAATGAGTTAATACCAACAAGAAAAGTCACAGGATGTCAAATATGTATTGATTACAGAAATTTAAATCTCGCCACTAGGAAAGATCATTTTCTGTTACCCTTTCTAGATCAAATGCTGGATAGACTAGCTAGGATAGACTAGCTAACTAGCTAGACATAAATACTTTTATTTTCTAGATGGATATACTGGTTATCAATACAAATAGCTCACTCACGAGGATCAAGAGAAAACAATTTTTACCAGTCCTTATGATACATTTTCTTTTAGAAGAATGCCTTTTGGTTTATGTAATGCACACCTGCTACATTTAAAGATATATGATGTCTATTTTTTGTGATTTAATTGAAAAAGGGATTGAAGTTTTTATGGATACTTTTTCAGTGTTTGGAACTTCATTTGAATCATGTTTAGAATATTTATCAAAAGTTCTTAATCACTACGAAGAAATAAATTTAGTCCTTAATTGGGAAAAATGCCAATTTATGATAGCAGAAAGAATAGTTTTGGGACATCAAATTTCAGAAAATAGTATGAAAGTAGACCCTGCAAAAATTCAAGTAATAGATAATTTACCTCACCCAACAAGTGTGAAGAAAATTTGGAGTTTTTTAGGACATGCTGGATTCTACAGACGGTATATTAAGGACTTTTCAAAAATTGCTAAGCCTATATGCCATTTACTTGAAAAGATGTAATTTTTAATTATGATAAAGAGTGCCTAAAAGCTTTTAAATTATTAAAAGAAAAATTAGTCACTACACCAATTATTATTTCACCAGATTGGGGAAAACATTTTGAATTGATGTGCGATGTACGTGATTATGCTATTGGAGTTGTTTTAGGACAATGTTTTAGGACAAAAAAACATGATAAGATTTTCAAAGTTATCTAATATGCTAGTAGAACTCTTAATGAAGCTCAAATTAGTTATACCACAACTGAGAAAGAGTTATTAGCTGTAGTATATGCTTTTGATAAATTTAGATCATACTTAATTGGAACTAAATGTATTGTGCATACAGATCATTCCGATATCAAATAATTAATGAAAAAGAAGGATGCAAAACCAAGATTGATAAGATGGGTCCTTCTTTTGCAAGAAATTGACTTTAAAATAGTAGATAGAAAGGGAACTGATAATCAAATTGCTGATCATTTGTCCAGACTTGAATTAGAAAAAAATACTTAGTTTTGAAAAGAGATTAATGAACATTTTCCAGATGAAGAATTGTTCAATGTTAATGTGTGGCGTGTTCCATGGTATGTCGACATTGTGAATTTTATTGTTAGTGATATTATACCCAATCGAATGACATACCAACAGAAGAGGAAATTTTTATTTAAAGCTAAGAATTATTTTTGGGATGACCCATTTTTATATAAACAAGGAAATGATCTAATTATTTGAAGATGTGTGAAGATGTGTGAATTATTTGAAGATGTGTGCCTTTAGAAGAAGCTTATGAAATTATCCAAAAATGTCATAATTCTGATTTTGGGAGACATTTTGGTGCTGATAAAACAATATACACAATTTTACAATCTAGATTTTATTGGCATACAATTTTTAAAGATGTTAACGCTTATATCAAAACTTGTGATCGATGTCAACGAGTAGGCAATCTTTCTAGAAGGAATGAAATTCCCCTCAATTATGTGTTAGAAGTTGAGATATTTGATGTTTGGGGATTAGATTTCATGGGACCACATGGGACCATTTCATGGGACCATTTATACCATCTTTGAAAAATTTATATCTATTGTTACAGTAGATTATGTATCTTAAATGGATAGAAGTTATTACTTTACCTTGATGTGATGCTCAAAGTGTTACAAAGTTTTTAAGAACAAACATATTTTGTAGATTTGGGATGCCGAGAGTAATCATAACTGATGGGGGAAGTCATTTCAGAAATGCAATAATGAAGACATTATTAAAGAAATATAATATAAACCATAAAATTGCTACTACTTATCATCCTCAGACAAGTGGTTTGACTGAATTATCCAATCATGAAATTAAAAGAATATTGGAAAAATCCGTGAATCCAACCAAAATGGGTTGGTTAGTCAAACTTGACTATGCTTTGTGGGCTTATAGAACTGCATATAGAACTCCTATAGGAATGTCCCCATACAGGCTAATATTTGGGAAAGCTTGTCACTTACCAGTTGAACTTGAGCTTAAAGCATATTGGACAATTAAAGAGTTTGATTACAATTTAAAAGATGTTGGTGAGAAATTGGTGAGAAAATTAAATGAGCTTAAAGAGATAAGAAATGAATCTTATGAAAGTGCTAAGATTTACAAAGAAAAGATGAAGATATGGCATGAAGAAAAGACTAAGATTTACAAAGAAAAGATGAAGATGTGGCATGATCGGAGGATTTTTACTAAAAATTTTTAGCCAGGGCAACAAGTTTTGCTTTACAATGCAATATTAAGATTATTTCCTGGCAAACTTAAGTCCAGATGGATGGGCCCATTTGTTGTGATGATGTTTTTCTCTATGGAGCTATGGATATCAAAGATCCTAAAACTGATAAAATATTCAAAGTGAATGATCACAGGCTGGAATCCTATTTTTTAGCTGACCAACTTAAATTAAATGATTTTTTGATGTTGGGTCAACCATAATAAGCACTGGTTACGTCGGGCTGATGACGTTAAAGCAAGCGCTCTGTGAGAGGCAACCCATAGTTATCCTTGTGTTTGTTTTTATTTTTTTATTATTGTGATTTGTTTTTATTATTGTGATGTTGTGTGTGATTTAGAAATTTTTGGTAGTATTTTTGATTATATATTAAGTTAGTGATTATTCTAAGACCTTTAAAGATGAATTATACATGTTAGAATGTGTATTTGGATGTTAAGTTGACCTGTGCTAAATTGAGCATTGGCGCTTCAACGCCAATATCCGACACTTAAGCACGATAGTTTAAAAACATGTGCAAATTTCAGTTTTGAGAAGTTTTAACTGAGATTTAGTTAGCTTTGACGTGGGAAACAGTTCTAGGACATGCCTAAGAGTTATAGGAGAGTATGAGCCTATAAATAGAAGGGTTATGTAAGGATTTTTACCATAATTTAATTCTAACCCTAATCCTTAGTGGAAAAAGAGAGCTTTGGAAAAATGTCATCTTGAGAGAGTGATTTAAGGAAGGAGGAGGCAATAAGAAAGAAGTTTATTAGTTAGAGTGTGCAAGAGTTATATAACAGTTTCCTCGCAGTTAGTATCGAAGGAATATCGTAGAAAATCACTAAGATTGAGGCTAACGTGGCTTCAATTGAAGCAAAAGTAATGGAAGTTAACATGCATCTTTATAATATGGGATGGCAACTTAAGATGAAGTTTAGCCATACCAGTTTTATAGAAAAAGCGAACAAGGCTATGTTTTTGAAGAACAAGTGGATTGAAGAAGATTCAACCAGAGTTATTAATCATCGTCCGTTCTTTCAGATATACATTCCAAATGCTAAAGGAGAGACTAATGATAGGCCATAATTCGTTCTATTGACTAGCGAATGGAATTTAATTCATTGTTTATTGTTTATGTGTTTTGTCTTTGTTTAATGTTAAGTGTGTTTAGTATGTTATTTATGTTAAAATTGTCTAGTGTTTGTATTAGAAATTTTCTTATTCGAGACTATTTGGATTGAGAATTTATGTATTTGAAAATGTTTGTGAATGAATATAAGTGTTTTGTTTGTGTAAAATTTTGCATTATTGTGTGTTGGATCAAATTAGTTAAGATTGTTGAATCTTGAGTAAGAGGAGAGTTAAGAGGGAAGGAAAAAGTATATAAAGTGTTTTGAGGCCATTCAGGGTTGGTTGACTTAGGCTAGGAGTGCATTTCACTTAAATAAAAAAAAATCAAAATTTGTGCATTGGTGCCTAAGTGCCAAGGCCCACGCTTAAGTGCTGCCTAAACCGAGAGACAGGTGCCATAGCGCCGAACGAGCGCCATAACACCAAACCATTCGCGCTTAAGCGCCAGTTCACAAAAATCGATTCGCGAACTATTTTAAGTGAAAAATTAGACCGAAAACACTGTCGGCACTATTTTTGGTGTGGGGTTTGCCCGTAAGAAGCTGTCGGTCATCGGAATTGAAATCCCGTTGCCCGCTTCGGAAGGACGTTAAAAAAAAATTTAGTTTTGAAAAAAAATGAAGTCAAACTGACCCCATAATTTTCATAGTTTAGATGAAAGAGCGCTTTATCTCAAATCATGTATCTATCCCGAAGGATGAACGCAAGAATTGAGAGTGAGGCTCGATCAAATAAACTAAAGAAAGGGATGACATCCGGGTGGGCGGCGAAACCAA
>NW_018164737.1:20353-28458 GCF_001263595.1 Phalaenopsis equestris | reverse complement strand
AAAAAAAGAGTTTTGAATTTCTAATAGTGGGGTGCCTCTTCTAGTTTTCTAAGACTAGTCAATAGGAAAGTCCTATGGCTAGACCTAGGCTACTAAAGAAGTTTTCTAGACCTCAACCAAAAGTGAGGTCAACAAACACCATTACTAAACCTCAACTTCATCTTAAACCTCGAGATTTCATGATTTTGAACTTAGGGCTCACCATATTTGAAGATTTCTTGGAGATTTGAGGCAAAAATTGCTAGATTTGGTATCCTTGAGGTAAGAGCTTCACTTCTATGGAAAATTTTTTTATTTTCACCATGTATTTTGAGCACATTCATGAGCTAACCTGAAAATCAAGATTCATGATGAAAATTTGAGAAAAATCTGTGGAAAAGGCATGTATTTGTTAGTTCAAGCTTTTAGAAGTTAAGTTTATTAATTTGGAGTTGAATTTGGAATTATTTGTGAATTTTATACATTATTTAGAAATGATACCAAGAATGAAGAGGAGTAAGGGGAAGGCTCCAATTGATTCAAAGAAATTTGTTAGTTTGAGAGCCCAGGATTGATACTGTGATGCACTGCATTCAAGAAAATTGATTCCTGAGCAGTGTTTTAAAAGTTTTAAAAAGTCTGGGAGGAGCTGTTGAAGATTTGATTGTTCGCCGCCAGTGGGAGCGGTTATGTTGTTTTTCTGCTGTTGCCTGCTGTTGCAGTGTTTTCTGTTGTGCAGGAGTTCTACGCTAATCTCCCTAAAGCCGAAGAAGACGGAGTCATGGTGAGGGGGAAGACATTGCCTTTTTCACCTGAGGTGATTAATCAATTTTATCATTTTCCCCCGAGTACTTTGTGTTTTTATTCAAATTATAGTCCTATAGAGGGGGAGCTAGACAAGATTATTTCATCTTTGACCGATGGAAGAGGGCTTTGGAAGATCACAAATAAAAGAAGAGTAAACTTTTTTGCTTCAAAGTTTGAATGTCACTGTAAAGGCATGACATTATTTTATTTCTGCTCGCTTGCTACCTACAAATCATTTAAGTGAAGTGACTCAAGATCGAGCAACCTTGAACTATTGCATTCAACAGTTCAAGCCTTTTGATATTGGTGCTTTGATTCATGAAGTTATTACCAGTTCTGCCATTGTTGCTACTACTGCAAGTTTGGGATTTACATCCTTGATCTTTTCTTTATGCGAGTGGGCTGAAGTTTGATTTGATAGCTGGGAGAAGATCTTACAGCCACTAAAGCCCATTACCAGTGTGAATGTGAAATCTTATTCACATAATTTTATTTTTGTCTGAATGGGTGGATTCTCCAGTAGTTCTGCTGCTTCGACGTCACGAGCTTCTACTTCACATGCTTCTACATCACAAGGTCAGACTTCTGGATCTAATTCTCAGTCTCAGTTATTACAGAGAATTTTGGGCAATGTTAACCATACTGCGGATGAGGTATCAAACTTAGAATATTTTGCTGAGCATATGGATGGGTATATGAAGAGACATAGTGATTATGATGGTGAATTCAACTTAACTATGGAAAACCTTATGAGAGGTAAGAGAGGTAACCAATGAGAGGTAACCAAGATGTTGTATTTCCTTAGTACCCTAGATATCCACCATATGAGCCTGTAGCTGTTTAGCGTAGTGAAGATAGTGATGAAGAGGAGAATAATGATTAGTTTGAATCTTTAGTTTTGTTTAATATTTTTAGTGTATGTGTTGTTATGAACTGTTGTTAGTGCAGTTGTTCTGTACTTTCTATTTTGTTTTTAGTTATTATTGTTGAGACTGCTATGTTTTGTTTTGTACACCTACTATGATGTATTTGTGTTTTGTGATTAATTATTATGTTTAATGGTACTAATTGTGATAATTGTGTTGTTTAATGTATTTAGTTACTCTGTGTAGAACTTAATTCTAGATCTTAGGAAGGTTTAGAGTCTAGCTAACTTCTTACTTAAAAGCTGCATGTTTAAGATTTTTAATTTACTACCAATTATTTTTTTCTTTATGTTGCAGTCATGTATGGTTTGTTAGTGTGTTTTTTTGTTTTTATGTTATACTCCATTGCATAGAAATTTAATGAATCTCTATATGTTAAGTAAATTAAAATTTGATCAATTTAATTTTTACTCCTATCATGTTTAGGATATGAAAATTCGTGCAAGCATGTTATTTTTAGTTTTCATTCCTGCCAATAATTATATATGATGCTAAAATGATTTATTTTATTAAAAATTCAAGTTTGTTTTATTAAAAATTTAAGTTTGGGGGAAGGATGAAAAATTTTCTTAAGAACTTAAAAATTTATTTGTTCTCAAATGTATTTCAAATAAATTTGATTTTGATTTAAGGAAAAATGATTATGTATATGAAGTTATATTAGGGAAGTAAAATTTTAATATAGAAATAAGTAAGAGAATTTAGATAAAATTTATAGTAATGAAGAAAAACTTAAAGTTAAAAATTTTTCTTAATGTGGAAAATGCTAAATATAGTGTAACTATCTTTAGTAGGAAAGATTGTATTTTTAAAAAATTTAGAAGATTTAGATTTTTATTTTCAAAACTTAAATTTATTTTATTGAAATTAATTTTCAAAACTATTATTATGTTTTTAAGTGAAGGAAAAGTATCAACTCTTTGCTTTAGGAAAGGAAGAGTGGGATTCAAAATCATTAAAGACCTATCCATATATAGTAATATTTTCCTGAAATGAAAAGAAAAGAAAAAGAAAAAAAAAAGAAAAGAATAAAAAAAGAAAAAGAAAAAGAAAAGAAAATTGAAAAAAGGAGGAGAAGCTTGAGGATTAGTGCTTAATTAAAAATTGGTTCAACATCTGATATTTTAAAGTATAAAGACTTTAGAAACTCTTAAACTTATGGGTATAATATAGTAAGTAAAAATATACTTAATAAAAATTTTTAAGTAGAGAAAATAAAATACCTAAACTTTATTTTTGGAGAATCTAAAATATTTTTGAATTAGATAGAAACTCATATTTTCTTATTTCTTAACATTAAAAATTTCTATACTCTGAGTTGGTCTCATTTACTAATATTTTTTCTAAATTTGACTATTATATTTTTATATCAAAATTTTGTTAACTCCTAAAGAAATTCATATACATCATCTACTTATGTTGGTTTTTAAATATTGAAGGTTCACTTGAGGACAAGTAACATTTTAAGTTTGGGGGATTTTGATACACCTAAAATATATTGTGTTTTTATACACATTTTTATACCTATTTTTGAGATATTGCGCTTTAATGAAATGTATTTGTGTGTTTTTCTTTCAGGTGCAATCAAATGGATGAAAAATGCAAAAATGAGTGAAAAAGGTTCAAATTTGGAGCAAAAATAAAGAGAGATGCAAAAATGAATCGGGAGCCTAAGCGCTCAGGTCTGTTGCCTAAGCGCCAGAGGCTCGTGCCTAAGCTTCAAGTACCTCGTGCTTAAGCATCAGAAGTAGTTATTTAATGATTTATTGAATTTAGATGAATTTTTGAAGAGGTGTTTGAAGCAACCCTTGGTAAAAACATGGGAAATATCCCATAGACATGAAAATTCATTCAATTGGCTTTTAAGGAGGCAACTTCTAGAAGATTCGTTGAATGGAGACACATTTTGAAGGGACACCAAGACACCTTTTAGATTTTTATTAAAGAAGACTTAGATCGTCAAAGCCAACCACCAGAGGCCAACCATCCATCAGATTTTACAGCCACCATCCATCCAAGTCGCCGCCACTGGCCACTTTATTTTTGTTTTAAGTGTTAGTTTGTATTGTAAGTGAAGGAAGAGAATTCAATGGAACTTCAAGACATTTGGTAGAGAGGATTTGAGATAAGTGTTTATCTTTGTGACCACACTTGATTTTAATTTAGATTTCTTGTTTGTGTGCATGATTTCCACTTTTAAACTCATGTGTGGTTGTGTTTTCTCCATGGATTCTGAGTACCATGGATTCTGAGTACTTTTCTTTGTCTTTTTTCTTAAAATGATAAGTGATTAAGTGTTTAAAGGAAATTGCGATCAATGTTGTAAGAAGTTGTAATGATTCAAGACCTTGCACTTCATTTACTTATTGATTTGGCCAATTAAGATGTTAAAACTTGGTCTGAGAACATGTAAGATCCGAGATTGTATTGTCTCAGTCAAGAAATGGTTGGAATCCCATATTCATTTCATGGAAGAGAATGTAGTTCATGGGGTTGAGTGCAAAAAAAAAAATAGGAAAATAAACTTTTCAAGGGTGTAGAATTATAGAACTTTTGAGTGACAAACTAAAGCCTCCAATTTGATTTATAGTTTTAAGTTTTGATACAAGTTGTTAGTCCCCAGGTGGTGGGAGCCCCAGGTGGAGGGAGAAGAGGGAATTCTAGAGTGGTCTTCAAGACTATTTAAAAGCCAATATTTTTTATAGTTTTTATAGCATCTCTAGTAAGGGTATAAAATATTATTGCTCTTATTTGACACAACACATTTAGTATACTTCCACAAAAGAATTTTTATACTTATTACTGATTCATTATAAGGAAAAAGTTTTTTACTTATATAACCTTCATCTTGCAAATATTTAGTTAAGTTAATTAGTTGCTTATTTTATTTTCACAAAACAAAAACTACAAAAAGAATTGAATTTTCTTTTATATTATAACATCTTAAGTTTAAGTAAGAATATTTTGCTAAGTAGATTTTTGTCATCTAAACTTTCTAGTTTTCTTAAGTGCATATTGCAGTCTTCCCTGTGGGTTTGACATTCGGGGTTTAATCAAAAAGTCCTATATTACTTGATAACGATACATATACTTGCGTAGTATCCCATATTTAAATATTATAGTTGTATTCTTATTTGTTTCATAGTGAAAAATTTACTTAGTTTTTGCTTTGGATCAAAGTTTTTGAAAGAATAACTATTACAGAAATTAAACATATAATTGCATACATCACATTTTACATCTATAAAAAAAGAGGTCGGAAATGACCACCTATGTTGATCGGGTTGAAGTTGTCAGATATAACTTATTCACCATCATAGAATAACAACAAGATCGAAACTTGCCGACTCATTTTTAATTAATGAACATATATAATGATTATGGGTTTGAGTCAAGAGCTGTGTAAATTATAAGTATATTTGGTTTTTTTGTTGAAATTCTAAGTCCTAATTTTTTGAATTGTCATTATTATTAAAGAATTAATTTTGACTGAATATTACATGGCGTTGTTATATCAGAGAAATGAGGTCAAAACCTCATTTGAACCAATAACACTGCGTTCTCGAGTTTCTCGACAATACTTCTTCAATAAACTTTTGTACTTCATCAAGATCCTTATTATTTTCACATCATTTGTTTTATTTTTTTATTTGAATCATATAACATTATTAAAAAAATTAGGCATGGTTTAAAAAAGACAAGGAAAATGTTGTAGATGGGCGAGAGTAAACTTTAAAATATAGATGCAAAATAAAGTGAATTATAGACTTTAAGAAATTTGAGATGAGGAGGGGGGTGCAAAGACCTTTTATGTCCCAACCTCTCATTAGACAGTTTAGGCTTTTTTGATAAAGTTCCATTTAGCATCAAACACACCAATTTTTATACACACATTTACATTTACATACATAAATTCTATTTGCATCAATCTATAATCTTATTTAGTTAAGTTGAGTGAACTCCCTTACTTCGTTTTCACTCGAGATAATGTTTGAAACACAGGTTCAAACAATATGTTTTCATAGCTAACTAGCAATACTATTCGAGAACTACAATTTTTTTTGTAATAAAAGGAAGGTAACATGATAGTAGACCTGTTATTATTATTATTATTGTTATTATTATTATTTTTATATAGCTCTATATTAATATTAATATTAATATTAGAATTATTTATCAATAGTTTTATATTTTTATAGCTATTTATTAAAGTTTATAAATTTTATTGTTGTTTATTTATACTTAATATTTATATTATAATTATTATTATATTATTAATTATTTAGTTTTAATTTATTTATTTACTATTTTTTTTGTATTTTTTATTAATTAAATCTAATATAATGTTTATTTTCAATCATATATTCTTACAACTATTTCTTATTACATATATAATATTTATTTTGGGTTATATGTTATTGTTGTTAGTATTAGTATTATTGCTATTTATTTATGTATTTAAATTTTTTTTTGGTTATACTATTCATCAAACTTTTTATAATTTAATTAAAATTTTTTGTTTTATTTTCTACTTAAATATTGATTTAACAACAACAACAACAACAACAACAACAACAACAACAATAATAACAATAATAATAATAATAATTATTATTATTACAAAAACTAAAAATAATGCACGACAAATTATAAAACAATTTATAAATAAAAACACAAAAAAAAACCCCACTCAAAAGTAAAGAAAAATAAATCTTGTTGAAAAATACGGAGCCACATAAGCTTGTTGCTCCTCCTTTCGACGGTAGCTCCCTAAAAAAAACTTCTTTTTTTTTTTGAATCCCTCTAAAAAAATTTTAGTGTTCTTCGGGGGAGATGTCATTTATGTGTTCCATTTGGTTTTTGGTCTTTTTCATATACCTCTCATAGGCCTTGGCTTATTTAAAGTTACTTTAGCTGATTGCTAATGTTGGAGAATTTCTCTTATTCATGTAGTCTACCATGTTGGATTGTTACTTTGGCTATCCTTTTTGTGCTTGCAGTTGCTTTAGTGTTGTAGGTGTTGTCGTTGTTTGTAAGGTATTTATCTGATTTATGTTGAGTTGTACTTTTTTCTATCTTTATAGTTATGTTTTAATATTTAAAGTTAGGCGTGACTCTCATTTTTTCTTAAAGACTAATCTCATCCCCCCTCACAACCTTTTAATAGAAGATTGTGGCGGCTCATCTTGAAAAAAGTACAACTCAACATAACTTTTTCCCTTCATTTATCACTTACTATTTAATGAGTCAACCCGTTTATTGTTTGCATAACATTTAATCATAGGGCTTTCACAAAGTTGAAAAAAATTTTTCTTGCATCATCATATTGATTTTCTTTACATCTTTAACAATCATTCGACATTGCAACCACAACAAAATTCTCTCCCAATCTTCGTATTTATTTCTCTGTCCCAACCTCTAAAGTCTGCAGAAGCATGATAATTCATTTATCATAAACATATTTGACCCAATAATTATGTGTATAACTCACAAATACTAATTAAGGATCTGTTTGTGGCAGTTTGTGCGTTTCAAGAAAAGCAGCTTATCTTGAAACGCCACCCTCGGGTCGATTGGGGAGTATAAGAAACCCAAACGCGACAGACAATATTTTTAAAAACACGCAAGTCAAATGATTATGTGGCGTTTTTAAAAATATCGTTGTACTTATAAACTGTTCCAAACGGATCCTACGTCTTGCCGCGAATTGTACTTTAGAATTATTTATAGAAGTTGATTTATGATAGTCTGTCATTCCTATATTCCTTTCCTCCTCTTAAATCGAGCCACGTGTATTGAAGTTAGTTGTGTCCGATCAACTAATTAATCCCATTGGTTCCCACTACCAACGGATAGCTTTTATTGTCGTCCAATAGTTCTGTTATTCTGCGGTCAACATCATCCCGCGTGCTCTTGGAGCACTTCGATCTGTTAATGTTTGGTTAGGAAGAATATGGAAAATATGTAAATTTCACTTTTAATATAAGGGCCGTTTGGGGCCACTTATAAGTGCAGGGCATTTTTAAAAATGACGAGGAACCATTTGGAACACGTGTTTTATCTGTTTATCTAAAAATATGATTGTATTTTTACATTAAAGGCAGACCGTGGGTCGAATCCCGCGGTCGAACCGTAGACTGTATTTCGGGATAAGCTGTTTATCCTGAAACACACAAGCTGCCTCAAACACACCCTAAAATGGATAGTCATTAGATTAATCATAGATTAAATGAATGCATTTTATTGAGATTTTTTTACTCTATCAATTTAAGTGAAAAACATAGTGGGGAATTATGCTGTCACAATCTCTACTTATAAGATATATAGAGCTTAATTTTACGATAATAAAGCAAAATAAAGATATATATATATATAATGAAAAGAAAAGAAAAA
>NW_018164737.1:0-20309 GCF_001263595.1 Phalaenopsis equestris | reverse complement strand
TATATATATATATAACTATGTTGTTTGGTCAGAGTGCTTTGAATTTCATTTACCCAACTAATAGGATTTCAAGTATTTGGTAAGGAATTATAAATTCAATATAAAATAGGGTTGAATTTAGAAATTATTCCTTAGTTCATTTTCTGTGTATTATTGGGATTTCGATTAATTTGGTCAAATTTCTATGCAAAGTGTTCTTAGCCGCGGCAGGTTGCCGTCCACCTAACACCACTACTGTCGGCCACCACCGCTGTTACGCCACAGCCACTGTTGTCAGTCGCCATCATCAGCCACCATTGTCATTGTCGGTCGTAAAACTTACAGTCAATGTCATTGCAAACCACCACCTCTAACCCCCAACACCATCAACTATCACCTCTGACCACCGCCATCGCCTGTCGTGACTATAACGACCGCCAACCGGCACCGCCACTAGCTACAACCTCTAACTATCGGTAATCACATCTAGCCACTCCCGAGCGCCACTCTTTAAATTTTAAAAACATCACATATTTTTAAATACCTTATTTGTATTTCAATTCAAATAAAAAAAAAAATGAAGTCGCACATTTATTTAATTTCAAACTAAATAATTCTAAAATATTTCAAATACAATACATTACTTTTACATTACATTCATTATATTACTCCATTATCTTATCGATCATGCAGTTGTGCATATTTTTTTCCAATCCAAAGCACTAGAAATTTGAAATTGAAAATCTTCAAATACAAATTCAATGCAGTTTGGTGAGATGAAATTGAACGAGGTCAAAGTCACATGATTATAAGCACGAACTTGCTACATCGTGTCTAACCGAACCAATTCGGCGCGATCCAATGCAGTTGAGCGCCGGGGGAGGCTCTTACTTGCGCCCCATTAAATTGCACTAGGCATTTTTTCCTTAAATAAATAGGATATTTCAGATGCATAGCATCCAATTCTTATGCATCTATGCATCTCACATCAAAACTGTCTTTTTACATTTGTAAATTTCTCTAAATTTTGTTGTGGAGGAATAGTTATTATTAAGATAAATTTGTTCACGTCTTTAGGCTAATAATTTTTGGTATTATTTGCATTGGGACCAAAGATTGAATATAAAATTGTACAATATGATGCATTTTAATTTTCATTTCCTCGTTTCTTTGAAATCAAACATGGTTTAGGGTTTTGTTTGGCTCGGAAAATGAATAAAAATGAGATTGAAAATGATATAAGAAATTTTATCGAATTTAGTTTTGTTGCGTGCCAGAAGATTCACGGGTGTATAGTGAGGATTTGATTTGTTAGGATTGTATGAAGATCCAAAATATTCATATATAATAGAAAAGTAATAGAATGATGCACCCCAATTTTTTAAGGGGAAAAAACTCTGAAAGGGAAAAAATCATGAGGCATAGCCCAGTCAAAGTAATCCATCAAATAGGGGTATGCTCTCCTCTCTTGATAAGGAAAACCGGGTTACAATCTTACATTGAAAACTATATGTCTTTAAATATGTCAAAAATACAAGTTTTAGAAAATTCAACCATAGTTGTAGTCTGACTACAACATTTACAAGCAGTATTGTCGACAACTAGTGGTCGGAGGTGACAGGTGGTGACGAACTACTATGGTCGACTGTTGTCAGTGATTTCATAGGCCAGTGGTTATTCACCGAGTCTTCTCTCCATAACAGACTCTAAAATTTCACTTTTTCTTCTCTTCTTCTCCTTCTCGTCAAATGAAGCAGAAGCTATTTGTAAAATTTGTAAGAGAGGCATTTTGGTGATTAGACGTACAACTTCTCTAATCATTCGATTGGATGGTCCATACTAAACCTCCTTGCTTATAAATAGTTTTTTTAAGGATTTAGGAGCCTTATTGACCTTCGAATTGAGCATACCTAGGCTCCTTGGATTACTCTCATCAACACACTCCATTCAAATATAAATATGTCAAATTTTGAGTTTATTTGACCATTCAATTAATGGTCCAAAGCCTATAGTTATGCTTCGACAGCTTGATCTAGGCTTGATCGGATTCGGATTGAAACAATTTTAGAATCATTGGGTTCGTCTATCCGAGATGCTCGATTTGATTAAAATTTGATGAAATTTGAGCTTGTCTTATCCTAACTTTAAATTTGAATGATTTCATAAAAAAATGCATCAAGATTCGTGCTTGTTATATATATTTTTTTGATATAATAGTTGTCCCCCTATTTTTTAGTAATGTCACTTGAGCCATTCAAAAATATCAAGCTAGTATTGAAAAAATCATCAACTTAACTTCAAACATCCAAAAAAATTATGCTTTGAGGAGAATTGAGCTGTTATGGATGCTCTGTGGAGATTTTAAGATGCCAAAATTGAGCCTAGAATGTTGAAAATGTGGAATTAAGTACCTAAAAAAATACTTGATCGTGTGTTCATTGTAACAGTTGATGGTGGTGATGACAAGACTGTGGTATGGAAGTGAGAGTGAGGGCAAAAAGGCAGCATCACAAGCGTGAGAGCGATTGTACATGTGGGTGTGCACAGGAGGTTGGTATGTACACAAGGAAGCAATTGAAAAACTGTTTGAACACAAACAAAACTGTAATCATTCATGCAGAGGGTTTGCTTGAGGCGCAAATCTTAAAATTTTGAATTTTCTGTCCTTTTTCCAAATTTCAACTATAAATACCCTTTTTGTCAGGGAGAGAAACCACAAACATCTTCTATAGACTATGATTGTTTGGTCTATAGGTTGTTGCTTCGTGCCCCCTTTAAGGCATTTGTTGCATTTAATGTTCGGGCAATTGTTGGTCTCAGATCGTCATTGCCTTTCCAAGTTTGTGTTGTTGTTGCCCACTCTCGTATAAGCGGCTGTTGTCAGTGAAGTTTTGGTTTCTGTTGTCCTTATGTGGTTGTTTCCTCTTCAAGTCTAAGCTGTCGTTGCCTATTCACATTTAGGTGGTTGTTACCCATAATGTTTAGGTTGTTGCTCTCATTAGGCAATTTTTGCCTCTTTGAGTCTAGGCTACTATTATCTACTCTCATTTAGGCGATTGTTGCCTCTAAAACAAGATTTTTTTCTTTTTTCTTCTTTTCTTTGGAGTTCCAATGTCTAATGAATCTGACTTTCGAAGGCCACAAAATATCAAAATATTAACGAGATAGTGTTGATAATTGCTGAGGATGCTTTGCTATTCTTCCAAAGAAGTTCCATTTTCTCAATTTCATGGTGGTCATGTCTCCCAGACTATTTTGATTGAGCTTGTGCTCCACCACTGGGGTACCTCATTATTTATGAGATGAGCATACATTCAAGCCTTTGATTTTCACTAGCTCCTGAGCTAGTTAGCATTTTATTAACATATGGAGTGTGTATTTAACAACTTACTTTTTGGGCTATGACAATCATTATGGGGTTAATTATCCTCTTTAGGGACCATGATGTGACATTATCATTGGAGATAGTGCCAAATGCAAACAAGTTTGTTTCAGATTTTCAAGGCCATATAACTTATTGGAGTGAATGGTTGGACTTTCGAACAATGGATACTCTAAAAAATTGGTCAAGTGGATTCTTCTTTGAGAAAAAAAAGAATATGTTCTTTATGAGAAAAATGAAATACTAAAGGAACTACCCTTTCCTGTTCATGTTGCAGAAGAGGGCATATTGAGGATTCTCAATTTTTGGAGTATTAAAGAACTTCCTTATGAGATACATTACCTCAACAAATATCTCACAGAATAATATTTATTCAAGATTAGGCTATCCAGTCATACAAAAAAATCCTACTATAAGATGTTGAATGGATCAGCGAAGGTCAATGAGAAGTCTGGACAAATACCAAAAATATCCTCAAAGTGACTTCTATATGTTGATAAAATTTCTCCCTTAATCCATAGCAAGAAAATTAATAGAGGTCATGCAGATTTTTTTTAATGGATCCTTTGAAGATTTATCCTTCAATGTTTGTTTTGGTAGTATTGTGGTTACTCAGTTGTCCTACATTGGTAGCTTTTTCTCAGTTGGGTTAATTATGTCTTGTTTGGTTTTCACTTTAATGCTCGATTTTTCTGGCTTTCTTTTGTTTCTATCTTTTGGTGGACGAGGGTTTGTGTTTTTGGCATTATTACTAATTTATTACTCTTGAAATGACTACACCATCGTTTGCAAATGTTTTAAAAGATAACAAGGATTTTGATACAAACTCTTTAATTTTTCCAAAGCAAACTCATGTAGATTTTGATGAGGACATTTATGTGAAGGGATTACTTAAAAATGCCAGTAGGAAGGGAGGTAAAGCTGCTTTGTACATTACTGAATGAGAAATGACTAAACTTGCTGATGATTTCAAATTTGTTCTTGTGGGAAAGTTTACTTATGGCCGCCCAAAAAATGGATTTAATTTATACATTTTTTGAAAATATGAAATTACTTGGGCAATGGAAAGTGGGGTCACTTGATGGTAGACACATATTTGTCAAATTAGAAAGGGAGGAAGTCTATGCTTGTTTGTTTAGTAAGTCTTGGTTTTTAGAAATCACTCAAATGAAAGTCCTTAAACAAACTCTTGATTTTGACCCATTTTCAGAACCACATATCATACATGTTTGGATCACTTTCTCTAGTTTAAGGGTACACTATTTTAGTCAAAAGGCTCTTTATTCACTGGGTGCAATTTAAGGAAAACTTATGAAAGTTGATTTAGTGACATAAACTTTTAATAGATCTTACGTAGCCAAGATTATAGTTAAGAGAGATACAACACAACCTTTTCATGATGACATTTGGCTGGGTATACAAAATATTGGCTATCGACAGAAGGTGGAGATGGAATATAAACCTAGTTATTATCATAAATATAGGATCTTTGGTCATATACTATGAAACTATTTTAGAGTTCACCTTGAATTGAGAAATCAGCAAAGTGATCCTAATTTGACACCAGATACTAATAATAGACAACAAGAAAATGAACTTGATTTGAATAAAGTGCAAATAGTTGGTGAGGAAACTGGGGTAATTAATGAAACTGTTGGGGGAGGTTTTAGTGGATGGAAGGATAAAATAATTAGGAATGAGGAAGTTAATGAGGAAGTAACACAACATGAATTGGAAAGGCCTTGACAAAGTATGTCTGAAGAAGCATTTAGGGCTGCTCAATTAGTTGTGGAGGATGAATGATAAACTTAGAAAACTAAAAGATATAAAGGTAAAGCTCTTAGGGAGCTTTCATAAATGGACCCAAATACAATTTTAATCTATAATAGATCATATTGAATAGAATTTTAACAAATCTTGATGATGTTGTAGTTCTAGGAAAATTAGAGGGTTCAAAATCAACACTCATGGTTACATTTATGGTTTGCAATGTTACGAGCATTGCAAAAACCAGTGCCTCTAATAGGGCACAGATTCTTTAGAAAGCTCATAAGCTCAAGTATCTTAAACTACTTAAACCTATGTTCACTTTAGATAATATTACCAAAATAGTTAATAAACTGGGTAAGTTCCATGTTTTATATAACTGCAATTTGAAATTTTTTGTTTTTGTGGAAGAACAATATAACCATTAGGCTTTTGCAATTAACCCACAATTTCTCCATGTGGAAATTAATTTTTTTCAACAACTAATCTTGCTTACTATGATTTATTCTAGGTGTAGAGATGTCAATAGAGTTATTCTTTGGAATGAGTTACACAAAATTAGTATCTGCAATAACAACCCTTGGATGGTTAGGGGGGATTCAATGCTTTCACATCAATCATGAAAAAGAATAGTGGTAGACCTTATTATGCTAAGATGATGGAGCTTTTCCTAGATAATGTAGAATTTGTAGTTGTGGTGGACGCTAAGTTCACTGGTAATTTATTCACTTGGTGCAGGGATAAAATTTTTTAGAGATTAGACGAGATGCTTTTTAATCATGTCTGGTTTAACTTTTTTCAGTTTACTGAGGTTGTTAATTTGAGAAGAACATGTTCTGATGACTACCCTTTACTTATCAAGGTTGATTTTCTTCATTTTCCTAAGATCAAATATGTTAGATTCCTTAATGTGTGGACCAACCACTCGTATTTCAAGATGTTAATTGATGAAAATTGGTGTGATGCTGAATATAATGATACATAGATAAACCTTTGGAGTCAACACAAAAAATTAGAGCCAACTTCAAAAAATCAGAATTGGGCTATGTTTGGAAATATAAATAGAAAAAGCTTTGGATGCTGAAGATTTAGTTAAAACCATGGAAAAGCTTTATGAGGATAATCAGGCAGAGGAAAATGGGGTGGTGATTGCTAAAGCTAAGCTGAATGATGTTATTCAACAAGAAATTGAATTTTTTAAACAAAAAACTCTCTATTTAGGTGATGCTAAAGGGGACAGAAGCAAACAATTTTTCCATGATTGTATAAAGCAAAGAAGGCAGTCAAATGCTATTTTAAAAATTAGAGACAAGGATGATAGTTAGAATTATAATCAACAAGATGTAAGAGATAGTGTTGTTTTGTAATTTCAAGATCAGTTTAAATATGTTGAGTTGGATGTTCAAAATATTGATACTAACCTTCTTTTTAGAAGCAATTTCGCTAAAGAGTCGAATCTAAGATGCCTTCCTATGAAAAATAAAATTTCGCTTGCACTTTCATCTATTGACATTAACAAGATTGCTGGTGATGATATTCTTACATCTAAACTCTACATGAGTGATTGGGAAAGCATTAAGAGAAATTTTATTTCAGCATTCAATTATTTTTAAAAGATGGGCTACCACATAAATATTTTAGATGCTATAACATTATTCTTATTCCAAAGGAAATAGTTATGAATAGATAGGATAAACTTAGACCTATCTACCTCATTACAACAGTGTCTAAAGTTACCAGTAAGATTTTGGTGAGTAGATGATGTGCTAGAAATTACCGCAAAGTAAGTAGGTCACACAACTCAAGTATACGAGTCAGTTAATAATGTGGTTAAAGAGCATCGTGTATCGATCTCATGAAGACAATGTTAATATTAACTCTAGAGGTGAATTTCTAGTTTATTAAACTTCTAAACTTAGTTTAGCACAATCAGAAACAAAATATGGTTTCCTAAAATCCTACTTAAAAGCAAAAAAATAAGAAAACATGTTCGAAAAAGATAGGAAACAATGATGGACAAATCTAAAAATTCTTCAAGGTATGTGAGGCTTACGCCACTGTGATTTTAGGTAATATGGTTATTTACGGTTTTCTTAGACTTTCCCCTATGTGATTGTTGTCAACTGGGATATAAAGTCCTCTTTATATTTATGTTTAGTCAAAGAAGGCTAGAATCCATGAAGTTGAGGCTTCCTCAATCCTCATGGCAATCCATAAATTTATTTGACTCCCTTTTCTAGGATGTAAAACCAAGATAAAATATGTCTATTTTTTTTCCAAATTTTTTGGTTAACCACTTTGTTTCTCTATGCAACAGGCAGAAATCACAGATCAAGAAATATGTTAACATCCCATTGATCGGATCAAGAGTAAATGAAACTCTATGGTTAACAAAAAAAAACCCAGTTTCTCAGAAAAATGATATAAAGAGAGAAATAACCTGAGAAAATCACAAAAAAAAAATCACATAATATAAATCACAGAAGCGCGAAAGGAAATTTAGCTACACATGTTGGAAAGAACATAAGAAAAATATTCCATTGAAATCATTTTTGTAAGTAAAAACTGGAAGTAAGACCTTACAACATAATTTGTTTCCTCTTTCACAGTAGTCAAATCCTCTCTCATACAATAACCTCTCAGAAGTATAAGATAATACAAAAGAAAAAAAGGTTGAAACAATCTTAGCAGCTCAACCTTAAGGGTGGAAGATAATCCTAAGGAAAAACTCTTCAGTACCTCTCTCTAGCCATCTCCAACTCTCCTTTGGCCCCCCTCCTCTAAGAGATTACCTAAAGAATATTTTTACAGCTTAATCCATGAAGTTTATTAGAATATTTTTTTCCAAAATAATTTCTCACTCCGTCAGCATTTTCATGCTGAAAAGTGTTGTGGTCTCGCTCGCCTTCTAAATCATGCAGGGGAGTCATGTCTGATCCTGACATGATCACGCAGCCTATCTGAAACACAAATGTGGTCACACTGAATTATGGGGTGGTCACGTCGCTGGTGTCTCTACTTTCACGTGGTCACATCAATTCTAGACATGGTCACACATTTTGTATGTCAATATGATGTATGCGGTTATATTCTTAATTTTTCCTAACTTATAATTCTTACTTTTCAACGGCGCCAATAACTTGATCACCAGCAATAGTTAGGCAAAAGTTTGACTTCGAAGCAAATAAGAATGTAATTATTATATTTAATTATGGGATACTACACAAGTATACATATCATTATCAAGTAATATAGGACTTTTTGGTTAAGCCCCGAATATCGAACCCATAGGGAAAAAAAAAATAGAATATGCAATTAAAATTAGAAGAAATTAGATAGATAACAAATTTTACATTGCAAAATATTCTTACTCAAACTATATTCTTACTCAAACTATAGATGCTCAAACTATAGATGATATAATAGGAATAAAAATTTGATTCTTTTTGTAATTTTTGATAAATAAAAGTAAAGTAAACAACTAATTAAACTTAACTAGATATTTGTAAAGATATTACACTTTGAAGGAAGGTATTTTGCATATTTTTGGTTTAAAGTTCAAGAAATGGAATTTGGGAGACAATAAAACAAAAATGGTGTAATTTAGAGTAAAAACGAGTAAGAGTAAAATAGAGTAAAAACGAGTAAGAAAGAAAATTCTGACTTGACACATTTTGATATGTCTTTCTATGCTTAATATACTTTACATTTCTCACATGTTTTTAATTAAAATTACACTTTAAAGAAAGGTCTTTTTGATGCTTATTTTATAGGTATATCTATTAGGAGCGAACACAATGGAAACGGGGTGAAATGGAGCCAAACGAAGCAAAACGGTGGAGCTGCTAAAAAGTGGCGCCTGAGGTGACAAAATCCAGAGAACTGACACCTGAGGCATGAAAAATAGCACCTAAAGCACCAGAGAAGATATAAGATGGCTTAAGGCAATTCAGGATGAATTTTGAGCGGATTTTGAAGGCTCCAAATGATTCAAACTTCCCATGGAGTGATTCGATACATCTACACTTTGAAAGGCTCTTTAATGAAGGGATATGTCTCTTGAATTAATGGACATGTCTTTTGGAATTTTAAAGGGTTTGCCTTTTGGAGAGAATTTTGGAGGGAATTTTAAATTCTGTTTGGAGGGAGGCAACATCTAATAAAAGAGAGGGAAGTCAGAGCAAAATATGTGTTTGTGTGTGTGGCGTGAGAGTGAGAGGATGGCTTTGGAGGAGAAAGGATTTTCTTTTAGGGTTGTAAGAAGGATTTTCTTTTAGGGTTGTAAGAAGAGAGGGAAGGTGTACATTTTCTTCTTCATTACATTTTTAGGAGAGAATTGAGTGTGATTGTAAAGAGAGAAAGTGCTTAAATGGAACTTATAGGGATATGCTTGGGAAGGAGTGTGAGATAAGTTGTGTTCTTTTCTTTATTGGTTTTGTTAACTTGTTTTTATAAATGAAATCTGTGTTTTCTCGTATCCTTCTCATGAATTCCTAGTAGTCTTCTTTATCATTCTCTTTACAATGAGATTTGATTTTGTGAAGAATTGATTCTTTTATACGGTTTTAATTGTCAAATATTTGTGATGATTTAAACTCTGATCTTCATTTACTTTTCAATCTAACCAATTGAAATGTTAAAATATGTTGATAAACTTATGATCCTAAAGGGCTATGATTTCTTCAACATGGTTAGAGACATAGGGATAATCACATTTAATTTCATGGGAGAGTATTTCATCCATAGAGCTGGGTGCAAATAAATAGGAAAATATAATTTGTTGGATGCACAATTGGAGATTTTAAGATGACAAATTAAAATCCCCAATTTTGTCCAGCTGATTGGAAACTAATGCAGATTTTTTATGCTGATTTTTTACCCTCAGGCGAGGGAGTAGTGGGAGCTCTGGAGTGTCAGCCGATATCCTCCCAACCTAACAACGGATTTAGGGGCCAAACTCTAGATTAGTCAATGTTCTTTATGCACTTGAAAGAGGATAAATAATAGGATTGCTCCTATTTGGCATAATACAATTATATATATATATATATATATATATATATATAATTTTAATTTCTTCAGAATCCATATACTCATTGTAAAGGGGAAAGATGCTTTCTTAAATTTGAACTCTTTATCACAAAACTTTGTTTAGTCTTAGTAAATTTAACTTTGAAGTTTAGAAATTAGTTTAGTAAACTTAGTTCTTTTAGTTACATTTCTGTTAGCATTCATTAAACCCATTTTAAATTGTCTTTCTAAATTTAATTTTTATAGTTTGAATATTGTGATTTATGTTACTATTATAAGAATTTCCATCTTTCAAACTAAGACTTAATAGTAGTAGACTGGAATTAGCCTAAGAGATTTCTTTCTGCGTTTCTCTCTGGGATCGTTACCGGGGTTTTTAAAGAAAGACTTATATTACTTTAAGCGATACGTGCACTTGCATAAAACCACTACTGTGTGAACTATTTTATATATTTTATAATATTTTGATTTTAACCACTAAATATAAAATGGGTCACATTTTTTGCCATATTTTAGAAGTTAAATTATTGCGTAATTTCGAGACGGGTCAAGTTTTTGACACTGTTACTAAGGATTTAAATTGACATAAAACACACAGAAAAACAACACACACACTAGGGGCGCATCAAGTTCCCTCTTCTCCCTCTACTCGGGGGCTAACATCTCGTATCAAAACCTAAAATTATAAATCAAATTGGGGGCTTTAGCCCGTCACTGTAAAGCCCTCTAATTCTACACCCTTCAAAGTTTATTTTCCTAATTATTTGCACTCAATCATATGAATTACATTCTCATCCATACAATCTCAAGTGATTCTTACCATTTTTTGACTAAGAGAATACCATCTTTGATCTTACATGTTCTCACAACATACATGTTCTCACAACAGTCACAACAGATATTAAAATCTTAATTGGCCAAATCAAGAAGTAAATGAATTACAAGTTTTAAAATTATCACAGCTTATTCCAACATTAAAGATTAATACTTCACACAAATTCCATACAATACTTAATAACATATCATTTTAAGGAAAAAAATAAAGAAAACTACTCAGAATTCATGGAGAAAACACAACCACACTCAACTTTGAAAATAAAAATCATGCAAACAAACAAGAAGTCAAAAATTAAAAACTAAATGTAGTCATAAAGATAAAAACTTATCTCAAATCCTCTCCACCAAACACTTGAAGTTCCTTTGAATCTCTTCCTTTACTTACAATACAAACTACAACTCAAAATAGAAAGAAAAGGGGGCAGCGGAGTGTGCGGGAGAAATCGTAGGAGAGTGTGTATGGGGCTGGAGAGAGAGAGAGAGAGAGTCTCCAAGAAGGGGGTTCAACAATCCAAGTCTACTTTTATAATTTTTCAAAAGATGTCTTGGCGTCTCTTCAAAATGTGTCCACATTCAATGAATCTTCTAAGAGTTCGGTCCTTTCAAAATCCAAATGAATGTATTTACGTGTCCATTAACTGTTTCCCACATTTTCACCAAGGTTTGCATAAAACACCTCTTTAAAAATTCATCCAAATTCATTGAATCATCAAGTAACTATTTCTGGCACTTAGGTGCGGCCTTCTCGGTTTTACTGGCGCATAAGCACCAGTTCTGAGCGCTTAGGCGCCATAGTTTTTTTGCACACATTCTTTATTTTTGCTCCAAATTTGGTCCCTTTCACTCCTTCCACCATTTTTCATCGATTTGATTGACCTGAAAGAAAAAAAACACACAAATACCTTCCATTAAAGTGCAATATCTCAAAAATATGTATAAAAATGTGTACATAAATTCTATATATTTTAGGTGTATTGAAATCCCCCAAACTTAAAATGTTACTTATCCTCAAGTGACACTCCAATCTTTCAAAACCAAAATAAGTATATTATATAAATGAGTTTCTTTAGGATATTCTAAAATTTTGATGTAGAAATATAGTAGTCAATTTAGAAAAACATTAAAAAACATTAGTACATTAGAGTTTAGAAATTTTTAATGCAAAGAAGTCTAAAAATATGAGTTTCTATCTAGTTTAGAAATATTTGTAAATTCTCCAAATATAGAGTTTAAGCATTCTATCTTCTCCACTTAAAAATTTTTATTAAGAATAATTATACTTACCATATTATACCCTTAAGCTTAAGAGTTTCTCAAGTCTTGTACTTTAAAAAGATTAGATGTGGAATCAATTTTTGATTAGGCACTAATCCTCAAGCTTATCCTCCCATTTTTAATAATTGTTTTTTAGGTGAGGATTACTTTATCTGGATAGACCTTTAATGATTTTGAATTTTGTTCCTCATTTCCTAAAGTAAAGTTCTGACATAAATCTCTTACTTAAAAACATAATAATAGTTCATAATTCTAAAAATTATTTTTACTAAAAGAAATTTAAGTATTGAAAATAAAAGTCTAACTCTTCTAAATTTTTCAAAAATATAATTTCTCTTACTGAAGAAAGTTACACAATATTTATCATTTCTGTACAAAAAAAATTTAACTTTAAGTTTTTCTTCATTACTATAGGTTTCATCTAAATTCTATTACTCATTTCTATATTCAAAATTTTACTTCCCTAATATAACTTCATATACATAATCATTTTTTTTCAAATCAAAATCAAATTTATTTGTAGTACATTTGAGAACAAATAAACTTCAAGTTTTAGAAAATTTTTCATCCCCCATAAACTTAAATTTTTAATAAGCTAAAATATTTTAGCATCATATTTATATAAGCAAGAATGAAAACTAAAAATAACATGCTTACATAAATTTTTACATCCTAAATATATAAGTACAAAAATTAAAAAATAGGAGTAAAAATTAATTGATCAAATTTTAATTTAATTTAACATATAGAGATTTATTAGACTTCTATGCAGTTGAGGATAACATAAAAACAAACAAACACACTAACAGACATTCACAATTACAACATAAAGTAAATACCTGGTAGTAAATTGAAAATTAAACATGAAATTCTTAAGTGAAAGTTAGTAACATTCTAAACCTTTCTAAAATTCACGATTAAGATCAACACAAACTAACTAAATACACTAGATAACACAGTTATCACAATTAAAACCATAAAAACAAAATATTCTGCTCACAATGACATAAATACATCACAACAGTGTCTAACAAAATAATACATAAACAAAAGTAGTAGTTTCAATAAGTACAACTCAAAACAAAACAACAATACAGTATAACCGTACCACATAAAGATCACAAAAAAAACTAAAGTATTCAGTTTAATCTTCATCCTTCTCATCAGCATCACTATCATTGCTTTCCCAAAAAGCAGTAGGCTCATATGATGGATATCATGAATATGAAGGGAAAACTACACTTTGGTCACCTCTTATAAGGTTTTCCAAAGATGAGTGGAATTTCTCATCATAATCACTATGTCTACTCATATATCCATTCATATGATCTATAAAATTTTCTAAATTTAATACCTTGTCCGCAGTATAATTGATGCTATCCAACATCATCTGCAATAAATTTGACTGTGAATTAGAACTAGAAGTGTGAACTTGTAATGTTGAAGCACGCGAGGTGGAAGCATGAGAAGTAGAGGCACCTGAACTGCTAGAAAATCCTCCTCTTCAGCCAAAGATCGAGTGATGTGAATAAGACTTCACATTAACACTTGTAATGGGCTTTAGAGCCTACAGTATCACTTCCTAGCTATTGAATCTAACACCTGCCGCTCACATAATGAAAAGATCAAGAGTGCAAATCCCAAACCTGCAGTAGTAGCAGTGACTAGCAGCGACAACATAACTGACTATAGTCTTATAATTTAGAGATCCAACGTTAATGGGCTGGAACTGTTGAATGCAATAGTTTAAGGTAGCTCTATCTCAAGTAACTTCACAGTAGTAGCAGTGACTACAGAACTGGTGATAGTCTCATAAATCAAAGCTCCAATGTCAATGTGCTTGAATTGTTGAATGCAATAGTTTAAGGTAGCTCTATCTCAAGTAACTTCACTAAGGTGGTTGGTTGGTAGCAGATGAGCAGAAATAAACTTTGACGCGGGGAAGTTGAATCTTCTTTCAATGATGATATTCTACAGTCCTCTTCCACCGGTCAATGAAGATATGATCTCATTCAACTATAGTTTGAATAGAAACTCAACGTACTAGGAGGCAACTGGTAAAATAGATTTATTACCTCAGGGGAGAAAGGCACTAATTTTCCTCGAACCATGATCCGATCTTCTTCAGCTTCAGGGAGATTAGAGTAAACCTCCCGGACAACATAAATTACGCCCACAACAGAAAAATAGCAAAATCTTTCCCACTGTCGTAGAACAATCAAATCTTCCATTGCTCCACCCAGACTTTTAAAACATCTCTCAGAAATCAGTTTTCTCGATTGCAGTGCGTCGCTATGCCTATCCCGAGCTTTTGTGCTAACAAACTTGCTTGAATAGTATAATTGAAATGAGCATTCCCTTTACTACTCTTCATTTTAGGGGCCAATTCAAAAAATCACATAAGAAATTCACAATAAATCTCAAATTCAACTTTAAATCACTAAACTCAACTTCTAAAAGCTTAAACTGTCATTTCTATATATTTTCCATAGATTTTTCTCAAATTTTCACCATAAATAGTGATTTTTGATAAATCCATAATGTGCTCAAAATTCATGGTGAAAATAAAAAAAATTTTACATAGAAGTGAAGCTCTTACCTCAAGAAGATCAAATCTAACAAATTTGGCTTGAATCCACCAAGAAATTGTCACTTTAGGGAAGCCCTAGCTCTTAAAATTGCGAAAACCAGAGGTAGGAGATGAAGTCGGGGTGAAAATGAAGGTTTTCGGCTTAATTTTTCACTTTAAACCATTCACAAACCGATTTACGTGAACCGACACTTAAGCGCGATTGGTTCAGTGTTTAGGCGCCTATCACTCGGGTTATCCAACACTTAAGGGCTGTTCGCGCTTAGGCGCTGGTGCATGAATTTTCATATTTTGATTTTGCACATCTAGCTTAAGTCAACCATCCATAAATGGTCTTATAAATTTTTAATATCTATTTTATTTCCCTTTAACTGTCCTCTTTCTCAAATTCATCAATATTAACTAATTCAATTCAACACAAAATAACACAAAGTTTTACACACAAAAAAAACTTATATTAATTCATAGACAAATACAAATATTTGTGATGCATAATTTCTCAATCCAAAGAGTCTTGGATGAGATAATTCCTAAGCATAAACACAAACTTAACACTAAAAACAACACCTAACACAAACAAACACTAAACAAAGAACTTTATTCCACTCTCATTCTAGTAGAATGAATCCTGGCCTATCATTTATTTATCCTTGGGCGTTTGGAGTATAGATCTGATAGAACAGACGGTGGTGAAGAACTCTGGTTGAGTCTTATTCAATCTATTTTTTTTCAATTACATAGCCTTGTCCGCTTCTTCTATAAAACTTGTGTGGCTAAAGTGCATCTTAAGTTTCCATCTAATATGCTCCAAATGTGTGTTGGCTTTCATCACTTTTGTTTCAATTAAATCCACGTTCTATTGCAGCTATGTTAGCCTCAATCCTCGTGATTTTCTCTGCTATTCCTTCTATACTAACGGCTAGAAAATTGTTATATAGCTCTTGCACACTTTGACTAATGAACTTCTTCTTCATGGCTTCCTCCTTCTTCATATCAGTCTCCCAAGATGACATCTTTGCAAGATCTTTCACTTTTCACTTAGATTTTAGGGTTAAAATTGAAGTGGGGTGAGAATTCTCTTCATTCCCTTCTCTTTATAGGCTTTAGATCAAGCCTAAGACTACTAGACACATTTTTAAACCACTAACCCATGTAAAACCTACTAAATCATGTTTAAATCTTCTAGAAAGGATGTTTAGCAAACTGTCACACTTAAGTGCCAAATGTTGGCACTTAAGCTCCGGTGCTTAATTTAGCACAGGTCAGCTTAATGTTCAAATATTCATTCTAATATGTCTAAGTCATCTATTAAGATCTTATAATCACTACTAAATTAGTATATATTGAATATACTACAAAAATTTTCTAAATCAAACACAACAACATAACATTCAAACCAAAAACATAGATAATTATAGGTTGCCTCCCATAAAGTGTTTGGTTTAATGTCATCAGCCTGATGTAACCAGTGCTTATTCTGGTTGAACCAACAACATAAGATCATTTAATTTAAGCTGATCTTCTAAGAAGTAGGGTTTCAGCCTGTGACCATTCACTTTGAATATTTTCTCAGTTTTAGGATCTTTGGTATCCACAGCTCCACAGTGATAAACTTTCATCACAATAAATGGGCCCATCCACTTGGATTTAAGTTTTCCTAGAAATACCCTAAACTTACATTATAAAGCAAAACTTGTTGCCCTGGCTCAAAGTTGCCCTGGCTCAAAATTTTTTGTAAAAATCCTCCGATCATGCCACATCTTCATCTTTTCTTTATAAATCCTAACACTCTCATAAGATTCATTCTTTATCCCTTCAAGCTCATTTAATAACAATATTATTTTCTCACCAGCATCCTTTAAAATGTAATTAAATTCTTTAATAGCTCAATATGCTTTATGCTCAAGTTCAACTGGTAAATGAAAAGCTTTCCCAAATATTAGCTTGTACGGAATATTAGCCTAAACGGGGACATTCCTATAGGAGTTGTATATGCTGTCCTATAAGGCCACAAAGCATGGTAAATTTTGATTGACCAATTTATTTTTGTTGGATTCAACCAAACCACTTGTCTGAGGATGATAAGTAGTAGCAATTTGATGGTTAATATGATATTTCTTTAATAATTTCTCCATTATTGCATTTCTAAAATGACTTCACTCATCCGTTATGATCACTCTTAGCATCCCAAATCTACAAAATATGTTCGTTCTTAATAACTTTACAACACTTTGAGCATCACATCAAGGTAAAGAAACAAATTATATCCATTTGGATTCATAGTCTACTGTTATCAATATATATAAATTTCTAAAAGATGGTATAAATGAAAACATTTGTTGGGTAAGGTAGATTAGCGATCACTTGAATTTTTGTAGGGTCTACTTTCATGCCATTTTATGATATCTGATGTTCTAAAATAATTCTTATTGCTACCATAAATTGACATTTTTCCTAGTTAAGGACTAAATTAATTTCTTCACAATGCTTAAGAATTTTTTATAAATGTTCTAAACATGATTTAAATGAAGTTCCAAACACTAAAAAATCATCCCTAAAAACTTTAGTTCCTTTTTGAATTATATCACATAAAATAACCATCATACATTTTTGAAATATAGCAGGGGCATTACAGAAACTAAAGGGCATTCTTCTAAAAGCAAATGTACCATAAGGACTGGTAAAAGTTGTTTTCTCTTGATCCTCAGGAGCTATTTGTATTTGGTGATAAATAATATATCCATCCAAAAAATAAAAGTATTTATGCCCAGCTAGTCTATCCAACATTTGATCTAGAAAGGGTAGTGAAAATGATCTTTACTAGCGGTGAGATTTAATTTATATAATCAATGCATATTCGTCACTCTGTAACTTGTGTTGTAACTTGTGTTGTTGGTCTGTAACTTGTGTTGTTGGTATTAACTCATTATGTTTATTCATAGTTACAGTCACTCCTCCTTTCTTAGGAACGAAGTGAATTGAACTAGCCCAAACACTATCTCAAATGGGGTAGATAATTTCAACATCTAACCACTTTAAAACTTCTTTCTTAACAACTTCTTTCATAACAGTATTAAATCTCCTTCGAGGATTAGCCCTGAGTTTGCAGTTCTCTTATATATGAATTCTATGCATACTAATTGAAGGACTGATTCCTTTAATATCAGCAATTGTCCATCTAATGAATTTCTTATAATTCTTCAAAGTTTTCATTAAACTCACTTCTTCTTTCGTAGTTAATTTTGAGGAAATTGTAACCAATAATGTCGAGGAATCACCTAAAAAGGCATATTTTAAATGTTCAAGAAGTAACTTCAACTCAAGTTGAGGAGGTTTTTCAATCGATGGACAAAAAGATTTATCTTTTTCTGTCGTGTCCAAAACTTCAAAACTTTCTCGAACATAATTCAAATCATCCTTATAAAAATCTTCAAATTGCTCTTATTCCTCTTCTTGCTCGTGTTCCAACTCTTTCACTTCAAATTTTTTTCTTAAAAGGACATTCACTCGGATATCTTATTACATCTATTCTGTAACATTCACCATCTTTTCCTTTTGCAGAATACTTCATTGATTTTGAAATATTATATGTAACAGTTTGATCATTGACACACATAGTTAATTCCCTTTTTTGCATATCTATCATTGCTCTTCTTGTAGCTAGGAAAGCTCTCCCCAAAAAGATAGGTATCTCCTTATCTTCCTCCATATCTAGCACAATAAAATCAAGAGGAAAAAAAAATTGATCCACTTTCACTAAAACATCTTTAATAACTCCCTTAAGATATGTTATTGAATGGTCTGCTAATTGTAGAGTTACAGTAGTCGGGGATATTTCTTGTAATTCCAATCTCTTAAGATAATGTCATAAGGTTAATGCTTGCACCTAAATCACATAAAGCTTTCCCATAAAATTTATCTCCTTTTGTACATGGAATTGTGAAGCTACCAGGATCTTTAAGCTTTCAGGAAGCTTTTTATGAATTATAGCACTACACTCCTCACTAAGTGCAATAGTCTCATTATTTTCAAACTACCTTTTATTGTTAAGAATATCCTTCATGAACTTCACATAACTTGGCATTTGTTCTAAGGCTTCAAAAAATGGAATATTAATTGTAAGCTTCTTAAAGATTTACAGAAAATTTGAAAATTATTTATCCAACTTTTGTTGATGAAGTCTCTGAGGAAATGGAGGTGGTTGTTTTCCTAAGTCAATTTTAAGTGAAGAAATAGGTTTCTCTAAACCTTTCTGAGCGTCCTCTTCAAGCTCTTCGATTTATTCTCTCTCTACTTCAATCTCTTCTTGAACTCTACCGTCCAACTCTCTTCCGTTCTAAATTGAATGACTTTTACTTGGTCGTTATTCTGGTCTTTTGGATGTACTTTTGTATTACTAGGAAGTGTTTCTTAGGATTTATTACTTAATAAATTTGCTATTTGTCCTAATTGATTCTCAATATTTCTAATTGTAGTACCTTGACTTTATAACTAATTTCCCTAAAACCACTTCTTTTATAAACAACTTTTCTCCTTGAATTGTGGATTACTGTAAAAAACTGGAGGATAAGTATGTCTATAATTACTATTCCCTTGGTTGTTCCCCCATTGCAGATTATTACCACCCGAAGTATTATTCCAGTTAAAGTTAGGTTGGTACTTTCAACATGGGTTATAATAGTTTGAATATGGGTTATTCTGCTTATTGTTTATGGCATTCAAAGTTTCTAATGATGCTTAAGAATCTACCATTTGGCCAAATGAATTCTCTCCAATCATTGCAATTGGTTCGAGAAAAATTCATTCCAAATTGGTCCAACTTCCTTGAAATTGTAGCAACTTGATTTGCTAACATTGCAAAAGCATCAGATTCATGAATATTGGCTACTTTCTTAGGATTCAACCTCTCAGAAGGAAATTAAAAATTATTAGTAGCCATCTATTCAATTAAAGCATAAGCATCATGAAATGGTTTTGACATCAATGAACCATCAACAACGACATCGATAATAGATCTAAGAGATCCAACTAATCCATTGTTAAAAGTTTCAATTATTAACCAATCTGGTATAGCATGGTGTGGACACTATCTCAGTAGTTCTTTAAATCGTTCCCATGCTTCATAAATATATTCCCCTTCAAACGGACAAAAATATGTAATATCATTTCTAAACTTCACAGTTTTTTATGGTGGAAAGTATTTAGCAAGGAATTTCTGTGCTAAATCACCCCAAGTTTTGATAGATCCAGGTCTTAACGAATGCAACCATATCTTAGCCTTATCCCTTAGCTGGAAAGGAAAAAGTCTAAGTCTTATAATCATTTGATACACCATCATATTTAAATGTAGTACATAATTCTAGAAAGTTGGCAAGATGTAAATTTGGATCTTAAGTTGGTGCTCACCAAACTGATTATTTGATACCTGTTGACCTCACTTTTGGTTGA
>NW_018164736.1:895779-903079 GCF_001263595.1 Phalaenopsis equestris | reverse complement strand
ATCTCAGAGTAGGGGGAAAGATAGAGAGAACTACTAAAACTTCATGAGAAAGATACGATAAAACACAAATTTTATATATAAAAGAAAGTTCATACACCACTAAATAAATAAACAAACTTATCTGGAACTCTTTCTCAAACCAGATCCTTTATAGCCTTTCCTTAGGAATGCATGAAGAAGAATCTCTCACTTTTCTCCTTCTCAAACCTTACAGAAAGTTTCACCCTAAATCTCACTTCAAAAACTCTAAACTATGAAAGAAAAAACACAAATTGACTCCAATATGGTGGTGGAATGAAGACGGATTATGAAAATGTGGCGTGGTGGAACGTTGTGTGTGAAAAATGAACGTAGAGAAGCCATTTTTCTGATGAAATTTGTCCCCAAATAAAGCTCAAGGTCAGTGCTCCAAGAGGTGCCTCAAAAAATTCTTCAAAAATTGTCCAAATACATTAAACCTTCTAGAAACAGGGTCTGAACCGCCTTTGGCACCATTAGCGCTAGTTCTGGCACCGTCGGCGTTGAGTAAAAATTTCAGCTGTTCTATTGTTCGACGCCGTCAGCGCTGCCCTTGGTGCGGTCAGCATTGAGTACTTCTTCAAAAATGTCATTTTGACTCTAAATTCCATCATTTTTACTTCCTTTTTGCTTTAAGTCCCAAAAATCAACAACCTGTAAGAAAACATCAAAATACCTTCTATTAAGGTGACATCAAAATATCTTTCATTAAAGTGCAATATCATCAAAAATAAGTATAAAATATAGGTTTAAAAATGCATATATTTTTGGTGTATCAAAATCCCCCAAACTTACATGTTACTTGTCCTCATATAACTTCTCTACTACATAAAAATATGACTTACATAAAAAATTTAACTTTTAGACTTTCATATATTAGTTCTCTAAACATAATAGTTTAACTTAAGAAAAATTCAAAACAATTCCAGTTAATACTAAAGGTGTAAAGATATTCAGTAATTAAGTCTAAGGTTTTTGCTCCTCTATTTCTTTCAAAAAAATTGCATTTTGTTATATTAAAGTCTCTTAAGAAATTCATATAAAAAAGAACTTCATAAAGCTTTATTAATAATTAAGTTAATATTTAAATCTTCTTTAAGTTGATTCAAGTGAAGCTAATTTTTAATTAGGCATCTCTTCAAGCTTATCCCCACGTTATTTGTTTTTCTATTCTTTTCTTTTCAGGATCTTTTTCAATCCTTTTTCCTTTTTTCTTTTCTTCTTCTTTTCTTTTTATGAGGATTACTATATCTAGATAGTTTTTAATGATTTTGAACTTCACTATCTTCTTCTTAAAGTTAAAAACTTTTTACATTTCTTCACTTCATAAATTTATATTAACTTAAAGATTTCATAAAGTTTAATTTTTTTCTTTTTACATGAATTTTTTAAGATTTTTTAATATTTCAAAAATACAAATTTTCTTTACTAAAAATAAAAAAACATAGTCTTATTCTCTTTTACAAAATATCTAAACCTCTAGAATTAACCTTTATTATTGAAAATTTTTACTTAAATTTACTATATATTTAGAAACACAAATATATTTATCTATAGTTAACCCTTAATACCAAAGGTCATATTAAATTTAAAATTTTGAAAATATAGTTAAGTGAGGACAAATAAAATTAAGTTCTTTCTTTTAAAAAAAATGATTTTTCTTCTTCCCCCAAACTTAAATTTAAATGATTTTTCTTTTTCCCCCAAACTTAAATTTTTAAAAGAATTTTTTTTACATGAAGAACTTTAAAAATGAAGGGTGAAAGAAAGCATTAAATACCATAAAAAAAAAATTCATACATGTTGGAGATTCTGATTTTTTAACATAAATTTTGAAATACTGTAGGTGCTAATATAAAAACTACAAGGCTAAAAACATTAAATTGCACATAATACATATAAAATTTGTTGAGAATGAGCTAATCACAATACATAACAAAGTGCTGAAAATAACAACATAACTAAACTAAATTCTAAAAATGAAAACAGTTTTTCACATTACAGTCTCACATAACAAAACAGTAGAGTCTTAACAACAACATATCACAAACAATACAATCACACAGTACAAACACATACAAACAAACAAACAAAAAGATCACCAGTGATCATCTTCCTCATCATCGACATATAACTTCAGTTGCCGCTATGGACTATAAGTAAGGTGAATAGGGAATTGAATTGTATGATCACCCCTCAGGTATCTCACTAAAGCATCATCATAAGCAGCATCATACTCAAATTTCTGGCAAATCAGATCATCAGTGTGAGCATTTCTGACCTCCATATTCTGCATCTTAAGATTCATCCTCAAAATATCTCCCTGTTGAATCATCATCTGGTCCAACAACTCTCTGTTGTTGGGGTCACTGGAAGTAGACTGACTAAAAGTAGGGGCGTTAGAAGTAGAAGGAATATCCCTGACCTATCTTCCAGATCTCCAATCAACATGGGACTCATAAGTCTTGATGTTGGCAGGCCCAATCAATTTCTGAGGCTCAATCCTCTCATCATCAGGTCTGAAATCAACTCCTGCATGCTCACAAAGTATGTAAATGAGAGCAGGGTGTGCCAATCCACCAGTGGTCTCTCCCAGAGCAATTGATCGAATGTTCATATAAGTGATAGAGCCTACATTTATATCCATCACTTGTTGAATACAGAAGTTCAGGATGGCTTTATCATTGGTCACTTCACTATGATGGTTTGTTGGAATCATCCTCCCAGAAATAAAATAATGTCAGGCCTTAAACACTACATTTAATATAGAAAGAGGAAAATTGACTTTAACTCCATTCTTTACTTTCCAAGCCCCTTTCTCACTAGTCAGAAAAGAAATAACTTCATCTAAGGCTTGATATGTAGCAGAAAACGAATGATATTGGCATCTATAAACAACTTCTAACTGATAAAACTCACTTATTTTTCTTGGAGTAAACTCCACCCTTTTTTCCTCGAATAAAAAAAAATCATCAGAAGCCTCAGAAAGGTTGGCATAAAATTTCATCACAATCCCAACTATCGCATCGCCAGTAAAATAGCAGAAGTTTTCTCACTGCCGAGCGATAATCAATCGTTCAATTTCTCCTCTTGAATTTTTGAAACCTCGATTCCGAATCACTTTCTTATTTTCTCGAAGATTATGAAATCGAGCACTAGCTTTAAAGCTAACAAAATTTTTCTCGTCATATTCTAATTTTCTTTTGCTTGATCTAGGTGCCATAGGAAATCTAGAAAAATTTGATAAAAATCCGAATAAATTCCAAAATTTTGAAAATCAAAATGTAAAGCACTTTAAACTTAAATCCACTAAGTAAAAGTTTTTCACCAAAGCATTTTCTCAAAATCTCTAGTCAATGTGAGAAAAATCTTTGGTGAAAATCAAAAATTTTTACTTTAAAGTGTAGCTCTTACTTAGAGAAGATGAAATTTTTCTTTGCCTCTAAATTGTCTCAAATCAGCCCAAAATCAAGCCCTAGGTGCAAAACCTAAGGTTTAAGGTGAATTAAAGGGTTAATTCGTTGCTCTCAGGTCAAAGGCGCCATCCGCGCCAATGCCAGTGTTGAAGGACCGATATTCACTATTTTGATTTTCAATTTTTCAATTTTCTTTCAATTTTCTCCAAAGTTTTTAGTATTTTTAAACACAAATTTTTATCTAAATTCATAAATACACATTTCACAAACAATCATTTGCACAAATAACAACAAGCTGTCTTTTATATATGAAAATACACTTTTTACAAACACATTTCACAAATCACAAATTCACACCTATTAAGCAAACTAATTATAAATCAGTATTTTAATCAAGCCACAACACTAAACACTAACACAAAACTATACACATATTCAAAGTTTAGAATTCTAAAGCAAAAAAAAAACTAAATCAAGCTAACCAAATCCACACAACTACACTAAATACATAAACATTTTTAAGCAAGTAGAGAATTCACAATCTTCAATCATTCAGCCTCATCTTCAGTGCTTTCACCTTTTCTAATATCTCCCATAGATTGGTAATGAACATGTAGGTTGTAGAAGGATCAGTACGGGGATTGATCTGTCGAATTTTCCTCGATCTACCCCTTTTCTTTAAATATCCGAACTAATCCTGCTTAAAAAATTATAGTGTGATCAAAATTCTCTTTCATTCTCCAATCTAAGTGATAAAAAAGGTACTTGACATCTTCCGCTGCATTTATAATACTCTAAAGTTCTCTTTCAATTTTCTTCAATTTCTTCTCTAAAGCAAGCGAACTTCCAACTATTGGTGGCATTAATGGAGTTGAAGGATGTGAAGAAGGATCTATAGTGACATTTAGTGCTTCATTTCCATTACCAACATACTGATCATCAATAGGGATCATGGGCTCCCATGGTAGTAAAACTTTTTCCCATCTTTCATATGGCACTTAAGATTGACTGCAAATCAGAAATATTGTAGAAGGATGCCCAAGTCCATAAATTGGCCCATTCATAATGATTTCCATCACAAATTTAAATATAATTGAACCTATATCAATAGGTTTTTCCATTTTAATACAGTAGTTTAAATAGCACTTTCTTTAATGACTTTACTAATCTTTATAGTAGGGAGTAATTTTGCACAAATGTAGAAACGTCGCTGCGAAGAAACGCCGCTGCTTCAAAATTGGATTAAGTGATGAAGCAGGAAAACTAATATATCCTTCATCTCGTACTTTCCACATATCACTTTCATCCGTCATAAAATTATAAATATCTTACATCAAATCTTGCGAAGGAATGAATTTTGCATAATGACATATTGGAACATTTTCTATCATATACAATTCATTAATCCTCATAGGAGTAAATGGTATAGCCTTACCTCGTACGAAGACAACTCCTTGGGTAATTCCATGTAGATTTGCATTGAACTCCTTCACTACAGGTACAACAACTGCAGCGGTAGTGTAACACAAAACTTTTCAAAGCCTTTGCAGAATGATCTTGTCAATTGGAGCACTTGGATTGATCAACCCATTATTAACAAGTCATCTTTCCTTGATCAATCTCTTCTTTGTAATAACTTTATAGTATAATCTCTGCGTGTCGAAACTAATAAACTTTCTTCTATTGAAAACTTCATACCTTGAAGTATTTCTAGAATTGAAAGTCATGGAATCCGAAAATAGAAAGTTTCTAGGCGTCCGAGGCAGTTTTTAGGACTTTAAAAACACCTCCCGGTGATTATTATGGAGTGAAATCCTGCCAAAATCCGCCAAAAGTCGCAAAAACCGTCCAACCGCTCTCGGCGCCTCCGACGGTGCCGGCGCTGAGATCCCCTTCCTTGGGCACCGTCGGTGCCAGTGGCCAAATTTTTGCGATTTTAATTTTTTTTTTCAATTAGATTCCACCATTTCTTCTAATACCAATATTGGACTTAATTTATAATAAATGCAATTGTGTAGGATTATTATCTACTAATATATAAGACACTTAACAAACTAAATAGTAATACATAGACATATAAGTATGGGTTGCCTCCCACAAAGTGTTTGGTTTAATGTCGTCAGCCCGACATACCATTTGTTTAGTTAGGTTGACTTAACATTAAAATTTCTTCAAATTGAGGTATGTGTCCTTTATAATATTATTTCAAACGATGCCCATTAACTTTAAATATCTTTCCAGTGTTAGGATCTTTAATGACAACACTTCCATAATGATAAACTTTAATCACTTTAAATTGTCTTAACCATCTGGATTTCAGTTTTCCTAAAAACAATTTCAATCTTATATTATATAATAAAACTTCTTTTTCAAGTTCAAATTTCTTATGAATAATCTTCCAATTATGTCATATTTTTATTTTCTATTTATAGATTTTTTTCATTATCATATGCTTTATTTTTAATCTCCTCAAGTTCATTGAGTTGCAATAATCTTTTCTCACCAGCATCTTTTAGATTAAAATTAAATTATTTAATAGCTCAAAATGTTTATGCTCTAATTCTACATGTAAGTGGCATGTTTTTCCAAATATCAGTCTGTATGGGGACATTCCTATCAATCTGTATGAGAACATTCTTATAAGCAATTCTATATGCCCATAATGTAGTATCAGGTCTAGCAGACCAATCCAATTTATAAGGATTTACAGCTTTTTCTAAAATGCGTTTAGTTTCACGATTTGATATTTCTGCTAACCACTAGGCTGAGAATGATAAACAGTTGAGAATCTATGAATAATATCATATTTATCAATTAATTTTTTTATTCTCTTATACCTGAGATAAGATCCTCCATCAGTAATAATTACTCTCGACATTTCATATCTTGTAAAAATATTTTAAATTAAAAATTTAGGAACACTCTGAGCATCACATCTAGGTACAGTAATAGCTTCAATCCATTTGGACATATAATCAACAGTAAGTAATATATATAAGTTTCCAAATGAAGACATAAATGGTCCCATAAAATCTAATCCTCATACATCAAAAATTTCAACTTCCAATGTGTAATTTAGATGTATTTCATTTCTTCTAGATATATTTCATACACATTGACATCTATCAAATGTTTTAATATATTCATTAACATATTTAAAAATAGTAGGCCAATAAAATCCAGCTTGTAAAATTTTATATGCAGTTTTTATTTATTCTAAAATGTCCTCTAAATTCAGAATCATAACATCTTTCAATTATTTGTTGAATTTTATCATAAGACACACACCTCCTAATAATTAGATCTTTACTTTGTTTATACAAATATGGGTCATCCTAAAAGTAGAATTTTGAATCATAAATAAATTTCTTTAATTGTTGATTCTTAATATCTGGTGTAGGATATCACTTACTATATAATTTACTATATTGGCATACCACGGTACATCCATTTCATCAATACTATATAATTTTTCATCAGGGAAATTCTCTAAAATTTCATTTGCAAAGTTAGTTAATATTTCTATTTTTATTCTAGACAAATGATCAGCTATTTGATTATCTTTTCCCTTTCTATCAATCGCGGTATAATCAAATTCTTGAAATAGAAGCATCCATCTAATTAATCTTGGTTTAGCATCTTTCTTTTGCATTAAATATTTAATAGTTGAATGATTTGTATGCACTATACACTTAGTTCCAATTAAATAAGGTTTAAATTTATCAAAGGCATAAACAATAGCTAATAACTCTCTTTCAGTAGTAGTATAATTAATTTGAGCTTCATTTAGAGTCTTACTAGCATAATATAAAACTTTAAAAACTTTATCGTGTCTTTGTCCTAATACAGCCCCAATAGCATAATCA
>NW_018164736.1:893814-894650 GCF_001263595.1 Phalaenopsis equestris | reverse complement strand
CCCTATTAATATATGCAGGAAAGTAAAAGTTGCAATTTTTAAATCCTGAATATTTTAATCCTAAATTTTAATTATCTTGAATATTTTATTTAGGATTTTGTAGAAAATTACAATTTCAGGGTCCTTAATGAGCCTATGTTATATCGTGAAACCTCAAATAAAACACAGAAAGAAAACAAGGAAAACACATGCAAGTGCAGACATTCAACATGATGGGCAAAGCAAGTCAAACCAAAATAATAAAAAGGCCGGTGTCGCTGGGTCGGCAACATATCCCAGAAAAGAAAAGGGCGTTCAGACTCCGCATATATATGTCTGGTCCTAATTCTATACATCAATATAAATGCAGAATTAATATACGGAGCACGAGCATCTGCTTCTGGTCCCCTCCATGTGGTTCTCGTGCTAACATCTCAAAACCCGTGCCCGTATTTTATTTCTGCTATAGGACTCTCCTATACTCTAAAAATACATAGAGAAAAGAAAAAGACTCAATCCTGCATGGAAACAAGTGTTAGCGAGAAAACTCACATGCACATAACGTGTCATGAGTCATGCCTTAAAAGTGGGGGGAGCTAATAACACCTGCAAGCAAAATGGTAAGAAATCATTACTTGCTCCCCCCGTAGCGGTACATGTGCGTGTGTATAAAAATATACATGGCTCCCTCCAGAAGAATGCCGATCCAACAAAGAACAATAGAAAGATATCACTACCATACATATGCAACATGCAACATGCAACACTACCATACATATGCAACATGTAGTCACATCACAAGCATAATGCAAAAGAAAGATATCTGACTAGGGCAACCAATCCAACAGAGAACAATA
>NW_018164736.1:846054-883435 GCF_001263595.1 Phalaenopsis equestris | reverse complement strand
TGTTGATAGCACCAGGGGTAGGATAGGGGCTGCCTCTACTAGATATGTTGTTTCGGATTCGGGAGAGAAAATCCTCGAACCCTTGACTTTGTATGATTATCTTTTTGTTCCTCCGGGACCTGATGAACATAATGATAATGATGTTGGCTACGTTTTTACTGTCTTTAGAGTTATTATCTGACTTTAAATTAGAGAATACTCCTAATCACATGATGAACAAACCCTAGAATTTTCAAGCCATAATGATAGGTATTTAATTATGTATGATTAAATTAAATTATCATGTGTTTAATTTATTTAAACTTAAATATAAAATAATTATTTTTGATTTTAGGTTCATTAGATTCTCCTCTGTTCAGTGAGCACTTGGGTATTTTTCTTTTATTTTTGTGATCTCTCTATATTGAGATATTATTTTTTGAAGTTATATTTAATTTTTTTTATTTAATTAAATCTAAAATAATATGTTTATCCACTTAACCACGTAATCCCCTACTAAACCTCAATGATTTTGAAAGACCACACAACGAGTTCTCATTGGTTGCCCTTTCCATGTAGCCGCCTTGTCAGCCCGGGATCTCATGTGTTGAGTTGAACCAGTTTGTCGTATGTCAATGAGTGGTATAGAGAGATCACCATAATCATTTTAAATGATTCATCATCCTAGATGATTCATAGCTTGTGAACCGTCCACACTCTAAAGCTAAGATCTCTCTCGATACTTAACCAAATTTGATGGGGTTTGTTCAAACACCTTCATCTAAGTGTGGCAAATACATCTATATGGCTAGGTGGACATGGATTGTTCATTTCTTTCACAAAAGACAAAACCGGGGCAAGATTAGGGATTTTTGGGCTATACCGTTGTCCAATATGTGAGACATCGATTGGATTGGTGGAGAAGCTTCACCTTGATGGCACAAACCTCCTCTAAGTGTTGATTTTCTCTGTAGATGGGTCTAGGTATGACCTAGACCGAATGGTGAATCGGGCTTAGCCTAGCACTAGGTTAGAGGCCACATGAGAGGGGAATTTTGATCGGGAAAGTGATTTTAAGGTGTGGGAAAGCTTTTGGAATAATCAATTTGGAGTTTTGGTGAAGTTGGTGAAAGGGCCAAAAATGTCCTAGTTTTTTGCCTTAAAATTAGGGTTTTATTGTGGGGGACAGTGGCTGAGAATGGTAGAGATGAGCTTCGTATAGGTTTAGGAAGGTTTGAAGCAATTTTGACAAGGCTTAGCCAAGGTTTGTACACTTGTCCCTTTTGGCCATGGAAGAGTGGTGGTTTTATAGGCTAAGCTAGGGGCTTCAGTTGGCCAAGCCAGTGGGTTCAAGGTGGCACTTATGTGGAGGGAAGATAGGGGCAAAAGTCCAACAGGAGTGAGCCACATTGAATGGGTTGAATTTTGGGTTTTGACCATGGTAGTGGCTCTCGAATTTGGGTTTTCCGGCAGTCATGGCGGTCGACCAAGGTATAGAAGGTCACTTTCTGGTTGTGGGAAGTTGGCGATGGAGATTAGTGAAGCTAATCGGGTTAGAGCATGGGTAAGGGTGCTTAATTGGAATAGAAAGGGGCTTGGGCTAGTTTGAGTTTGACCATGGGTTAAGCTCATGGGAATAATCTTGGGTGGCTTCCAAGGTGGTTGACATGGTGGCTAGCATGGGGGGGGGTTGAATGGTCAAGTCGCTTCATAGAGATTAGGGCATAATCATGGGTTTAAGGGAATCATGAGAATGGTTAGGCACTTTTTAGGGAACCTTGAAAGAGGCTCCTCCTTTTCTTATTTATATCATGGTGGCTCACGTGAGACTTATACATTGATTCATAGCTTCCATGTGGCTTGGATGAAGCCACATGGCTTGGCCTTCATGCACATCCTACATGGCTTGCACTAAAGATGAGAGGTGAGAAATTCAAGTATGGAGGAAAATTTCATTAATTCCAATGGGGTTGATTAACCATGGGTTTTTGGACTTTAGGTTTGATTAAATTTGTCATGGGGGGCTGAATTTTGTCATTTGTGCTTAGGTTATGGGATATTTGGACATTGGGCTTGGCGTAGTGGTCTTTTACAAATTGGACTTGGTGTAGTGGGCTTTTTTTCTTAGAAATTGTGCTTGGATTTGGTTTTGGTGTGGTTGAGAATTGATCATGATGAACTTCATGAGGCCTTCAATCCATCATGATGAAATTAAGATTTAAACTTGGTGAAGTTAGATTTGGCATGAGGACTCAATTTTGGTGAATTTTCGACTTAGGGTGGAATTTGATGTGGGGTTGATGGGTTTAGGTGGTGATGTTCATTGTAGTGGAGTAAGGATGTGTATGGGATGAATATGTATGGTAGTGGTGAATGTAAATTGTAGTGGTGTAAGAATGTAGTTGTGTGTAATGACTGTGTATGTAGGGTGAAGTGAGTGATGTGTAGGGTGAGTTATGGGGGTGATATGGATTGTAGTATTGTATAGATTGTGTATTTGGTGTTTGTGAATGTGTATGTAAGTATGTATGTAGTATGAGGTGGGTGTCCAAGTTATAAAGAGCTCCCCTAAAGTTTTGTAATCCTACAGGAACTTACCTTTGAGCTTTCATGTGTTGGTTATAGTCATCCCAACTAAGAGCTGAGGGCTTGAGACCACCCATATGAGTCTTTACAAAAAAAAAAGTCATGATCTGTCTTGAGTTTCAAAGGGAAAAAAGTCAAGATCTGTCTTGAGTTTCAAAGGGAGGTGAGTCCCATCACTAGTCTTCTAGAATAATCAATAGAAAAATCGTCATGATCTGTCTTGAGTTTCAAAGGGAGGTGAGTCTCATCACTAGTCTTCTAGAATAATCAATAGAAAAATCTTATGGCTAGATCCTAAACCCTAGGAAAAAAAGTTAGACCTAAAAAAAAATGAGATCAACATGACAACTTCATGAAATCCGGCAGAGAGCTCAGTAATGAAAAGAATGAAGGAAAGAGCCATCTACCATTGTCTTGGATTTGTGAGGGAGAGAGGGAGTGATTCAAAGCAATGTGGTTAAAGAAAATTATTAGAGAAGGAGATGTTGGAGATGGAAGCATTAACAAAAATATAAATTTTATAATAATAATTTTTAGTGTATAAGATATGTAAATAATAATGTTTTGAGATGTAATAATTCGCAAAAGAATAGAGTGATATGCACGCCAATCTTCCAATTTGTTTTTTCCTAGTGTGATTTTTAGCATAAAATTGGTGGAAACAGGTGTGGAAACATCCGCGGGATAGTGGAGACATTGAAGTCCACATCGCTTTCTCTGGACGTATGCTTTCTGATCGGACCTAAAGCGGCTTGCAGGGCTGAGCACATAGAGAGATGCAGACAGCTGCGTTTTCTTGCAGGGGGAGTGTTGCGGGCGCCGGGATATCAAGCAAAGGAAGGGGTTCTACGGGGGTTTATGCCATTCGTGAGAGAGGATTGGGGCATAAGACGGCTTTGTTGATGCCCGTAAGGAGGTTTTGCTTCGGGGAGGCGCGGATTGGATCGATCGAGATGAGATTAACTCGGATGAGGACGGGGATGGAGAAAGTCTTTAGACCGACAGGGAAAGCTGGATCAATCCGTGCTCACGCAGCTGGTCTGCTCTTCTCCCTCTCTCTCTTTTTCCTGTTGGTTTACTTACGCTCTCTTGTTGTAGGTGATTGCACCCGTTGTAGCCTTTAGCTTGAAATGAATTTTGAAAATATGATGTCTTTTGTAATGCTGTGCTTTGAATACGATTCTGATTCATTGACCACCATCTTCTTGTTTAATTGATAGTGGCCATTAAATTGTTAAGGAAGTTCTCCTTGAGATTCTTTGTATTTGCTGAATTTTGTTGGCAATTAACTTAAGAAATATACATCGAGGCAATACATAAATGAGATGTTTTTTTATGCATGGGGCTTTGTGGTTATAGGTGAGCCTCTTTTTTCCATTAATTTTGATGCAAGAAAATTGTGGTGAGTGTTGTGGGTTGCATCCGTATAGGATTTCCTGCACAATTGTGATCGAAGGAGGCTTTCAATATGATTGGTTCAACTTAAATGTGCCTCTTTGCTTCATTTAATGATGAGGGGATTTACATACATAACCAAATGCATCCTATTTACATATTCCACACCTAAAATTTCCCATTTATTCACATTCCTCTCATTCTTTAAATATCATAACAAGTTATGCATGGTGGGTCCTGGTGGCTACAAGACTGAGTGGCCAGGTCACTTGCGTGACGGGTTATGGCAATAGGCCTCATCCGCAATGGCTGACAGGCAGAGCAGTCGGGTTGCATGCACGATAGGGCACATGTGCAATAGCCAGAAGGTGTGGGTACATGCGTAGGAGTACTTGTGGTGGCAGGTCGTATTTAACCCTTTGGGACAACAAGTTAACAAAGTGTGGTAGTCAAGCGAATAGAAAGTTGTAGGTGTTAAATATATAAATTTGATAGAATTAAGTGTTGTGATTGTAAATATTGTGTAATTTTGTTATCATTTTTCATCATATAATCAATGATTACTAAAATCTTTGTATCAATAGTGTCTTTTTTACCTTCAAATATGAAAAGCACTACGCGATTATGATTATGTGGATCTTATTAGCAAGACTGTTGTCCCTGAAGCTTTTCTCATATATGTTGGAAACAGTTAAACAATTGATAATGAATTCACTAATGAGTTAAACATTTTTTATGGTGATTGACACATAAATGGCTGCAAAAAGATTTTTAAACTATGATGCTTTAACACATTAGTAGATAAGGTTTTACTTTTTGTATGATGAACAAGGTTAACATAATTATTTTGCTTTGATGAAAAAACTTAAATATATGTATGTGAATGCATCAAAAAAGACAAGTGAGGAAAGGGCGAGATGAGAGCTAGAGCTACTGCTAGTAAAAAAATTGATGAGATACTTCTATTAAAAATAACTATGAAGCACAATGGGAAGGTGAACACATGGAGTGAACGTTTGAGTTGCCATTTTGTATAGTTCTATTCGAGGATGCAAATACGTCAGAGTTGATTTCCATCATTTGACAACGGCATTATAAACTACTTAAAATACTTTGTGGACTAAATTTTCTCTGTTTACTTTTAACTTTCTCCTTCATTAATTACGGTTACCTTTGTCCTTCACAATTAGTAGCTAGTTGTTGACAACTTTCTAAATTTATGCATTTTATACCTTTCTTTGGATCAATATCTATTATTTATTGGAGGAAGCATGAAAATTGAAGGTTTTTACATTTGATTATACTTTTTGATTTACCCCTTATATGGCTTTCATTTTCTTTATACACTACTTGGAGAAATTTTCTGAAATAAGTCAGTAACTAATGATATTTCAGGTGATCCTAAGGATATCCCTTCGAGTAAACTTCAAGAGAAATCTTCTGGGACCGTTTTGCCATATGTTGGCATTGCTTGTTTGGGTGCCATTTTGTTTGGATATCACCTTGGGTATATTCCTAAAACTATTACTGCTACATCACATTTCGTACTATTGTTTTCATTGAATTATTTTTTTACCCTATTAGTTTGTATTATTCTCAGAGTTGTGAATGGCGCTCTAGAATATCTTTCTCGGGATCTTCTTATTACTGAAAATGTTGTCCTACAAGGTATCAATTTTTATGATGCTTTTCATTATACAAATTTTAAGAATTTTAAAATTTTATATGATAAACTTGGAAAAAATAAGCAATTATTTATTTCTTGTTTTTAGAGGAAAACTTTTGAAATTGATCTTCCTATATTTTATGCATCTAAAATTTTTTATTGGTGGTACACTATTGAATCTAGCCCATCTTATCGTCCCATGTGGTATAGGATATTTTTGATGAACATTGAAGGTTTAATTCATATAATAATCACATTCATTGGTTCAGGATGGGTGGTTAGCACGTTACTTGCCGGTGCTACAGTTGGTTCTTTCACTGGTGGAGCATTGGCTGATAAATTTGGTCGAACTCAAACTTTTAAGCTTGATGCAATTCCATTGGTAGTTGGTGCCTTTCTCAGGTTTATTCTAACATTTCGTGATTGTAATTTTGCTAAGCTCTAGCTCAATTTCGCAGTAGTGCCTAATTTTTTGTGAATACTATTATAGTACAACTGCTCAAAGCGTGCATGCAATGTTAATTGGTCGGTTATTTGTTGGAATTGGGATTGGAATCACATCTGCAGTTGTTCCACTTTACATATCAGAGGTATCAAAAACAAGAGATTATCAAGCTTTTCAAGTATTTCCTTTTAATTAAACAGAATGTCTTTATCCACTTTACATATCAGAGGTATCAAAAACAAGAGATTATCAAGCTTTTCAAGTGTTTCTTTTTAATTAAATAGAATGTCTTTATTTTTTAATATTTCTGTTTTTTTAGATATCGCCAACTGAAATCCGTGGAGCACTTGGATCTATTAACCAACTTTTCATTTGTATTGGAATTCTTGCTGCTCTAGTGGTCGGGCTTCCATTGTCAGGAAACCCTCTATGGTGTGAATCTCTAAACATGTATTCTTTTTAAGTTATATTATTTCTTGCATCGATCATTACAAAATATATTTTCGAAATGCAATGTTTTAATACTTAGTTCACCTCCTATTAGGATTGCATACCAAGTTTTTCATTCTAAGAGATCAAGGCACAATTTGTATTTATTTTTTTAAAAAATTCCTAAGCTACCGCTAATCACCTATGAATAGGAAAGGGGTCTTTAATTATTCTAACATCTATAATTAGAAATATTTTGTTTGAAATGCAATGTTTTTAAACTTAGTGGTCACCTGTTGTTAGCGATTTCATACAAAGCCTTTCATTCTGAGAGATCTAGGCACAAAGATCCTTTATATTTTTTAAGGGGTATTCCTAAGATATCACTACTCAACTTTTAATTGAAAAGTACTTTAATTCCTCTAGCTTCTTGCCATTTTCATAATCATTTAATATTGTGTAAACATATTTTTTTTATTTTTTAATTTGTGAATGCGTTTTTAAATGTAATTTACTGGGTCTTAAGCATGATTCTATCACCTAACAAATATATGTGTGTTGGGGTTTTGCTTGTCTTATTTTATCATTTAGTTTATTCTTCGCAATATGCTTTGGTTTCCTACACTTCATAAGCAAAATACTTTTTGTTTGGATTTGTTGGCATGAGTAGGGTCAAAAGGATTGTTTTTTATATTTACCTATAATAGGGCGAGTTATCTTGTTTTGTTAACATCAAAATGATTGATCTTAGGTTGGGAGGGAGAGATTATTAGGTTCAACTATACTGAAAATAGGACAAGGGTATGAGCGCTAAATAGGTTGAGTGGAAATTTTTTTGAGCTAGATTTCTTTTTATTCTTTGTTAATCTTGTTGAATTATTTAAGAAGTAGAAATCCAAAAAAATGGGATTCTCCAAAAATGTGATCCATGATATTCTAAAAATTTTTATAGCATGGTTTGTGTAGAGGTAGGCTCTTTCGCATGGTTCTTTGGGAGTTCATATCGTATGAAGTTACACTTGCTTAATACACGAATTGGTGAATCTACATTTTTATGCAGGTAGGTTGGCAGCTTTTAATCAAGATGACAGGATGTGTAACTAAATTGCATGTTTTCCAAAGAAAAAGATTACACAAGAAAAAGGAGTTCACGGGTATCAGTGTTGGAAGGATTTACTTTCCTCATTTTCGATAAACTCAGCCACGTTGGCTTTTTTCTTTTATTCTGCTTTGGTTGATTTCTTGACTTATATAGGCCCCACTGACCAATTAATTTCAACTACTATAGTTGAAGAGTGTGCAGCTTTTTTGTTTAATCAGTAGATTAATTTATTGAACTCCTCGTACTCGACTTGGTGTCATGTTCTAATGACTTAAACATCATCATTATTTTGTGGGTTAGTGGCATTTGGCATTCACCTTTTTTATGGTTTGCCGCCACTCCCAATTCTTTAAGAAATCGGAATTAGTTACAACGTTTGCATCACCCTTTTCTTTGCTAAACCAAGAAGTTGTCAAAGAGTTAGATAACGTCAAATTGAAGCCTACTCAATCGAATCATTGAATATTTATTATCAATCAAGTGACAAAACATTAGATCATACTAATAGTAGTTTGGATTGATTTGTGTATATTTTTGTTTGTTTCTTTTCTTTAAGGAGTTGAAGTCTCCTTTACATCATGCTTTTGAATATCTTTCACCAGTTGTTTCTCAAGGAGCACCTCTACTAAGTCTCTTGTATTGAATCCATGGGCTTCCTTCCCTTGTCATTGGGGTGACGATTAAATGGATCTCAATTTTCCTTAAATAACCTGTTGTTTGGCTTGTGCTTTTTAAACCTTTCTAAAGAGCCTTTGTTTTGGGTTTGGGATGTGGAGGCACCACCTCCTTGAGCTTACCTTGCTTGGTGGCCATTGATATTTTTTTATGGGAATATTAGCTATGTCTTCTACTTCATTGTTAAATTGTACAAATGGAGGATGCTATCAAAGAACAATTCATTTTTCTTCTATCTCTACATTCCAAGCTATCCAATGGTCATTTTTTGCTAAGCACCAAAGAACATTTGATCACTAGTATTGGAAAACTAAACATATTATTTGATGGCAATGTCAGTTAGGCTGTTGAAAAATTGGCACATCAAAAATGCATCATACCCAATATTACAATAGGTAGCTCAAATTGGCGAGGTGTTGCACTAATCAATGATTTTGAATTGAAAGGTGATAAAACCTTTGGGGTATTAGACTAGTTTGTACTTTGTCTGGTGTCATTGACCAATCAGACAGCATTTTTTGCTTTTTTGACAACTTTGACAGTCTGGTCAACTTAGCTTTTAAGCTGGTCTATCGAGACCAACTTGCTAGAAATCATTCTTATTGGAAAGCAGCTTGTTGGTGCTCATGTTATCTTCGTTCTCTGAAGGGTCCTTTCTATCATAGGTGATGTGGCAAATTTTTGAACATTTTATGATTGGGATGAGTATACTGAGACAATACTCGGTCAACAATATGAAACATTTAGCATCAACTCAGGAAAAAATTCTCAGGACAAGCCAACTTTGAGAGGAACTAATGCTTATGAGCATTGCTATAGGATCCTATTTACTGGCAGAAAAGATAAGGGCATGCCCTTTGGCCAAAGCTATCGAGAGTTATCAAACTTGGTTTGCCAAGGAAGATGGGCCCCATAGCTCTTAACATGCTATTAGGCATCATGCTTGTTAAGGGCTTAAGTAAACTCAAGGCAAAATTTGAGGTTTGTGTCTGGTTATGTTAGCTTACGTTTGTGGGTTTGTCTGAGTTTGTGAGTTCAAGTAAAGAGATTGTGTGTACCTTTTAAAAGAATTGGCTAAATTAATCTTTAACTGGAGATAGGTCTGATTTTTGGAATGGGTTAGAGTTTATACCAATTGAACCTCGTTTTGTTCTGGTTTGGTCAAATAAACCTATTAGACTAATTAAGATTTTTTTTCCTGTTTCAAATTCAAAATGGATTTCTCTGCATATTAAAATAGGTGAGCTCCTATCTAGTTAATTACCTAACCTAGCAGTGCAATTGATTATCAAACAGTTTCCTTAAACAACTAGAGGCTTGGATTAATGAGCTAGCTATACCTAATCGGGCAGTCTTCCTCAAGTTGAGTGAAAGGTGATAAGACAACTAATTAACACATCTAAGCCTGTTATGGTTGACACATAACTAATAGGGAGCATGAGGTCACATGAAGCCAATTAAGGCCATCTATAAGCGTTCAGGTTAATCCAGATCAAAATATGGTCAATCATGATTAAGTTAAAGTCAATAATGACCAAAGGGATTAAATAGGATTAATTAAGGGGTCACTAATTCGAAGTGAAATTGATTGGCAAAAATAAACCAAGGTTAACCTAGGACTGCTTTAGGGCATCTATGGTGCTCAGGTCAATCTAGAGCAAACCACAATCAATCATGAGTGATGTAAAGTTAAATCACGATCAATGAGATTAACCAGGGCTAATTAAGGGGTCAACAAATGAAAGATGAAGCGAGGACTAATTCAAGGCTAGCGGGGCTTTAGAATGTCATCTAGGGCCATTTTTAGGCCCACTAAGTCAAGGCAAGTCAATATTAGTTTAGGGTCAATTGAAACATAAAGGATTTGAGAATGACCATGCATTGTCCAACTAAATCACATAGTAGTTCAAGGCCTGTCTAGGGTGACTAAATAGGTCTTTTGATAGACCATGACGGGAGGAACCTAATTCTTCTCATTAAACATTCCCATGCACAAAGGCCACCCAATGTATGTCAAAACCTTGTTGAGGCCCGGATCCCTCCCCTACTTTTTTAGAGGCAACCAACTCTTTCTAGTACTCAGTTTTATACAAGTTTTCAATTCTCTTATTTTCCATTGTGATTTGTATTGTTTTTCTTAAATAATTCAGGTGGCGCTCCATGTTTGGTATTGCAATCATTCCATCAATTCTGTTGGCACTAGGGATGGCTATCTCCCCTGAGAGCCCCCGTTGGCTTGTTCAGGTATCTTGAGCTTAATAAATACTTAACAGTTCCAATTAACCCGCTCTTTCTTTGCTTATAAGAATTTTTGTTGATGCACATTCCCTAGCAGTAGTATTTCATTGCACTTAATGGCATGCACTTTCAGCAAGGAAAATTTAGTGAAGCGGAAAATGCTGTAAGGACCCTCTATGGAAAAGAAAGGGTTGCTGAGGTTATGTATGACCTTAAAGCAGGAGCTCAAGGTCGCACAGAGCAAGATGCTGGTTGGTTTGATCTTTTCAGTAAGCGGTACTGGAAAGGTAAATAGGACCTTAGCACGTCATATTTACTTGTTGGTTCGCAAGATTTTAAGCTTTATGCTTTCTTCTATGTACAGTGGTGATAAATTCAGCTGCATACCTAATAATTTCAGTTTTCCCTAAACTTTCATATTTAGCATAGTGTCAAATTTCTTAACATTATTTTGTGTGGTGAAGCTGTGATTTTTATGCTTTTTGTGAATTATGGTAGATCAAACTTCACAGCCTCATCTATTTCACCTATCACTCTCTGAAGCTGATGAATGATAAGACAAATCATACCTCGCTGCATTTTGATAAAATTAAGCTTTTATTGCAAAAATGGGAAAAATTGCAGCAAGGGATGATGGCTACATAATTATTTTTGGTGTTTGTTGAACTCTAATTTGATTGATTGTATATTTTATTCTATCTGTTTTTATTCTCCTTAACTTTTATTCTTTCCAAACTTATTTCCACCTTGCCTTAATTTTTTAGATTGCCGTTGCCGTTATTTTAATGACCATTTTTTCTATCTGTTTTTATTCTCCTTAACTTTTATTCCTTCCAAACTTATTTCCACCTTGCCTTCATTTTTTAGATTGCCGTTGCCGTTATTTTAATGACCTTTCATTTACTATGATGTGAGTGAATTTGCATTTTATGTTGAAGATGTGAATAGCATGCTAGAAGAATAACTTTGATTTATTTTTTGAGAGATAATTGTTGTAGTACTCTTAGTTTTGCAGTTTTTTTTTAAATAAAGTAGCAATTTTTTACTTCAGATCTCAGCTTTGATTGAGAGTTCTTTATATGTTCAAGGCTTTGGATGGCTCATTTTTCTAGGGTCAGTTACAAACTAAGGAAAACTAAGCATATTTTCTTTTAACCTATTTTTGACAACCGTAGTTGTAAGTGTGGGGGCAGCATTATTCTTGTTTCAGCAGTTAGCTGGAATAAATGCGGTGGTCTACTATTCTACATCTGTATTTCGAAGTGCTGGTATTGCTTCTGATGCTGCAGCTAGTGCTTTGGTTGGAGCATCAAACGTCTTTGGTGAGTCTACCCTAATTCTGATTCTAACACCATCTGATGATAACTTAATTGTTACTTCTACATATATTAGTGGAAATAATTCCCTTCTTTAACAAGATCTCGTAGCTTTGCAGGCACTGCCGTAGCATCATCATTGATGGACAGGAAAGGAAGGAAAAGCCTTCTCTTGTTTAGCTTTATTGGAATGGTAAGATCTAATTCCTAGTAAGGAATATTTCTTTAATGTTACATGGGATTGATTCTATAATTTTTCTTCAAAATTCAATTTTCCTTTTAATGTTAAATAACTCATTTGGGGTCCATTTAGGAGCTTGGAGTTGAAAACTGTAATTTGAAAAATGATGAGTTTACTAGATTCTATCATTTGGTTGGATATATTTTGAAATCACTATTGAGTTTAGACTTTATAATCACTTTCAAAATCCCTCAAAATTGATGATTTTATTTTTGAGTAAAAGCCCAATATAGCTCTCCGACTATTAAGAGGTGTCTAATTTAGTCTCAAAGTTTTAGAATGCTTCAATTTAGTCTCAAACTATTAAAAGTTACTCCAAGTTTGTCCTAAATCATATTTTCCGTTAAATTTAATGGTGCCCTACATGAATTGAAGAGTGTTTTTGTCTTTTATTTAATTTTAAAATTATATTCAAAATTATTTTCTGGGAAATATTATTTCAACTTGATCTATATGGCTGAGTTCATATATATATTTTTTTATGAATATATATATATAGTATATATATATATATAAACACACACAAGTATTTTATTGTACTTGTCTAACATAATAAATCGCAGACATAATTCATATTCATCATGTCTTCCTAAATATTTATGCCTATGAAATAATTATCACAAGCAATTATTATCAGCAAGTAATTATTCTCGCTTTCCACATATTACATTCAGGCCACATGCAACTTTGTACTATCTCTGTCAATTCGTTACCCATTGGATCTTAAAGATTATGTAACTAAATATTAAATTCCAAATATTGTAAATATAATTATTCAAAATTTGTGGTTTGTGTATAAATCTTTTTTTTTATTTGTTGTTGAAAAGTTATAATTTTTTATTTGCATTAATAAATCTCTTCACAACAGTTATCACTTATTTTTCAAATGAAAAATTTTAAAATAATCAAGAATTATGCATTAAGAGTTCACTCACTCTGAAATTTTTTGAAATACTCGATTTCAATTGAATTTTTTATTTTAATATTATTTATTAAATAAAGCATTTTTAAATGATTAAAGTTAACTAGAATAATTAATAAATGAATTTATACTACGTTTGAAATATTATGTATGTGAATAGCAAAATTATGTGATTTATGGCAAACCACTTATATTTTTACTATATATATATATATATATCATATGCAACATAAGGTTGTGTAATATTAAATTGAAAATAGCTTTTTTCTACTTATTTGTTGCGAAGGAATTGAGTGAAAAAAAAGGTAAAGTTATATTTTATTTGATTGATTTAATAGTGTGTTTAATTCTAAATGGTAGGCTATATGTGAGTTCAAATAATGATTCAACAAAAAAAAATCATATTTTTCACTATAACAGAAATGAAATTTTGAATAAAAAAATGTATTTTTCAGCATTTCTTTGTTATCAAATTGTGAGTGTGTGTGTAAACAATCCTCCTATTTTCCATTATAGTTTTACACAGCAAAATAAGCAAACTACAAGCCAAGTCTTTATTAACCTATTTGCAAATATGTTAAATGCTTTCATAAAATTTTTTTAGCTCTCTGCATTATGCACGATAAATGAAATTTTCATTAGGGTATTAAATTTCATTTATAGGGATAAATTTCATTAAACTATAGAACACTTAGTCTGCATCAGCAATTTTGAATAATTTCACAATAAAACAATCCATATTTACCAGAAAATTTCAATACACCATGCCATCATAACTTTTTTAAATATAGAAAAAAAATTATAGTTTTCAAAATCGCCACGACATCAAACACATTATTTAATACAAAGCGTCGTCATTGTGTTTAAAACTATAAAATTTCAAAATACTCATGGCACAGTTATAAACCTAAGTTTATACAAAAAAACTCCAAAACTATAAAACTCGATAGCCCATAAAATCCTCCAAACTTCATTAGCCAATCTTCTTCCTTTTGGAAGTGTAAACTTGTTAACAAACAAAAAATCACATTAATATATGAAACATTAAACTGCACAACTCCTTACAAAATTTTATTTAGTAGCTAACCAATAATCTTCAATTAATTGATCCTTGTGTTGACACATCCCATGTTGATATTATTTGCGAATCACAATTTTGATTAATATCCCATAACTGAGCATACCAAAAAAAATTAATTACACAAAGTCTAGGGTACTCGTCATTTACTTAAATAAACTCGATATATGAATTTATTATAGTTACAAAAGTAATGGTATCATTTGATTCTTCAACATACAACTAATTTTCTAAGATTTCCTCGACTTGGAGTGATTGTGCAATTTGAGTTACCACAACTTCTGCTATTGTGCCCATTTTGTCTGCATTTGCTACATTGTAAAGCCATTGTTGACTTAAGCTTCTCTTCTGTGAGTCATTTTGTTGTTCATCTAAACCTCTTCTTCTTAACTCTAGTGGTTGGCCCCTCTTAGGTTTATTATATTTTGGTGGAAGTGATGTGCTTAAATATTGAGCTCGTAAGTTCTTTTGTACATATCAGAAGTATAATAATTATGGATAAAATGTTCATGGTCTACCCACCCATATTGATTGCAGCAAATGCATGAAGACAAGGCAAGCCAATTAGTTTCTATCGTCTACAACTGCAAGACATATCATTTAAGTTGACAAAGTACCGTGCCCCTTGCATTGTTGTGATCTGATAGTTGTAATTATGAGCTTTCACTCCAATACATTTGCCAAATTCATATATTTTTTTTTTCAAAATGTTTCTCCAATTTTGGACAAAACTTAACATTCCACTTCATTAAACTCTCTTTTTCCTTGCATCATTATCATCATCATGGTTCTAATATTCACAAACATAGTTATAAAAGGCAATTCTTTATCTTCCATGATAGAGTTGAAGCATTCATAAATATTGATAAGTAGCATATCACATTTAGAGATACAATTAAAATGTGACCGAGACCACTCACTTGGTTTCTTTTTAGCTAACCATCGATAAGCATTCTGATCCAATTTAGTTATTTTACTCATATTGTATGTAAATTGATTTACTGTAGTACTCTACGTTGTAGCCCACAAAATATTTTTCAAAGCAACTCTCTAAAATCCCGTCAACTTAAAATTATCGTGCAGACGGCACACACAAAATCTATTTGTAAAAATCAAGCAAAACATGATCAAAAGCAGGCACCGATCCGTTTTGTTTATCCGAGATTAATATAAACTTGAATTGTTTATCAAAAATATGTAAATCTCTAGCCAACAAATCTAAGAACCATCCCCAACTATTTCTAGTTTCACTTTCAACAAATGCTAATGTTACTGAATATATTATTATTATCATCCAAATTAGTTACATTTAACAGTTGGCCCCTTGTGGTCTCTTCAAAAACAACCACCAACCCCAATTATTAGCCTTCAACCTAAGAGGAAGCCTTTTTTACATGCTTAAAAAGCAAACATACATCCTAACAAAACTCAGTCGAGCCTACAAATTTGTGTCTTGTGTTGTGTTTACAGATATAGCTGTTCCTGGATTTGTTATGGTAATTTCCAAATAATAATCTCATTTCTTGAATTGTTCATTCTATTTCATGTGCCCCAGCTTGTGTGTCTTGTCGATAGCCTTCCTAGCTTGTGATTTTGCTAAAATATTTAGTTTTGCATTGCAGATTCATCCTTTATTCATAAATTTCTTTGCTATAGTTGTGGAGGTTAAAGTTTTATTATGATAACTCCATAAACAAGTATGCTCGATCTTTTCTGTCACGAATGACTTCCCCCATGTTTTGAAATATACAAGTGAAATGAATAATTTTGCTTCTTGCAAAAAGTTTTGCACATTTTATCATTTTTTTAAGAATTTTTTGCTCTTTCCCCTATTAATTTATTAATTTCACGCAGCTTGTTTAAATTCATCTTTTGTACTAAATAATATTCTTACTTCAAGATCATATTTTTGAAACTCTGTTATATAATTGAAAACTAACCACTTAATCTTGTCATCTTCCTTGCTGTTATGAACACTGATTTCCTCATTAGAATTCATGCAGTCACCATCATAACATTTTCTTTATAATATTTCATTAGAAATTTGAATGCATTCTTTAATCTTTTTACCTTTATTTGTTATACCTATAAATTCAACAGAATGATTAACATTGCATTCAAATTACTCATCATCTTCATGAATGTCATAATCATTTTCTATAAACTCTTCACAATCGTCTGAAACATTATATTTGAAGTCTTCATCATCATAAAAATTATCCATTTCATCTACCTCTATATGTTTATTCTTGCCCTTATTTTTTTCTAGTTCAACGCCATTCATTTCACTCAAACCACCAAAGAGTTGTAAGAAATTTGTATCATCGAGTCATTCAGATACAATTTCATATACTCCAACATTTTCAAATGACATTAGGGTTTAGGGTTTAGGGTTTAGGCGATAACAAATAATATTCTTAATTTTATGGCATTCACAAATTGAATTATATAACTGTTGAAATAACTCATAACTATGCTCAGCATCGAGGGACCATCATACTTGTTGCCTCTTTGTTAACCATTTTTTGAATAAACCACTCTTGCTTACACACTGAACAAAATCACAAACCAAATGCTCTAAACAAAAGAAGGAAACACTTCTGTTACATTAATTTAATTTACTAAATCTAAAACACAACAAAAATAGATGCCAAAATATACATGTACGAAGTACAATCCAGGAATTGAGTTGAAATTACCATACAAATCCATATTTGAACTCAACATTAAAAGAATCTTTCAAAAAATCTGAACGGTACACAATGAAATTTTTAAGCTTAAAAGGCTATAGATAAAAATAAAGAACACTATAATTAAAGAACATGCCAAAAAAAAGGGCCATTCACATACTTACCGCCCAATTCCTATGTATTTAACTATCTAACACCTAAACTTTGTTTTTTTACATTTAAACCCCCCCAAAAAAGGGACATTTACATATATACCACTCAATTCCCATGTATTTACATATCTATCACCTAAACTTTGTTTTTTAACTTAAAAAAACCAAATAGCCCTAAATACTGCAAAATCTGAAATCTAATTTCTTCACTGTTTTTTCCCTTAAATCTGATTAAATCCAAAAGATGCTAAATGGTGAAGAAAAAGAAGATTTTGCCTTTTGTTCTAGATGAATTACTCCTCTCCACATAATAGAGTATCATCTCTATCTGACTCCAGTTGTAGCTTCTCCGGGTCGATCCGATGCTGGTCGAAGCCACCGTAAATCGCAGCTCATGCCTGACCACTACACCTTCCCTCTTTCTCCTGTACATAAAGAAGGGTTGAACCAATGCAGCACCCGCACGAAGATGTGGGAAGTATAGGAATGGGCAAACCGATGCAGCCCACGCACGAACCCAACACCTTCCTCTTTCTCATCCGTGTCCTAGCCGAATATGCAAATTGCATCTCGTGTACTTTGCATACCCTTAGAGTACGCGTCATGAGTTGGGGTCAATGAAACAAAAGCAAGAAGCTGCGAGAGTGGAGCAGGTTTATGGTTTCTTAAGAATGCTCCAGATTCCATTAGCGTACCAAGCGAAGCCTAGGGCTTTAATTAGTGAATATTATGAACAGACCAATTTACCCTTGAATTCATGTTGGTCGCCGTTAAATTTACAGAAAAATATGATTGATGCCCAATTTAGAGCAATTTTTAACTGTCGTGGACTAAATCAGAGCATTCTAAAACTCTAAGATTAAATTAGATGCTTCTTGATAGTTGGGGGATTATTTTGGACATCTACTCTTTTGGTTTTACACATGAGATGATGAGTGAAATTTAAGTCATCTACTTTTAAAATATTTTTTGTGCCGGCCATACATTCTCATTTTAACTGCCTTTTACTAAGTTAACATACAGATTCATTGTCTAGAGTTTCTTGCATTCTTCTAGCTTATTTTTTTATGTATATAATGCAATGCCTTTGTTTTGAAATATATGCTTGTCCTTCCTAAAGGCTGCTTCAATGCTGCTTCTTTCTTTGTCATTCTCATTGAAAGCTCTGGCACCTTATTCTGGAACACTTGCTGTTCTCGGGACGGTTCTGTAAGTCAAGATTTTTGCAATGGCAGCTTGTCAAATGGATTTCATCATTTTGTTTTATATCTTGGTTTTATAAATTTGTTTTATTTCTCAAAATTCATGATCTGATAATGACTATTTATTTGCATTGAAAAAGCTATGTGTTGTCCTTTTCACTTGGTGCTGGACCAGTACCAGCTCTTCTGCTCCCTGAATTATTTGCTTCCAGGATTAGAGCCAAGGCAGTTGCATTGTCTTTGGGTATGCACTGGGTGAGTTTCTCAGTAATCTATCTCCTTCATAACCCTTCTGAATTCTTTTTGTTTTAACTGAATTTAATTCCATGTGGAATCTTGCCTTAATTTTCTTAGATGGTGCAAACAAAATTCTTCATTGGTAGACTATCTACCAATAAGATGAGTGTATGAAATTAATGTTGAAAGATTATAAAGTAAAAGACCAGAAGTAATATAAATAGAAGTTGTATATATAGGTTGCACAAATTGACTGAACCATTAACACCACGATCAATTGGAATAAATTGTAGGTGAGGATTTGTAAAATCTACACCAAATAGTTATTATAAGAATAATGATGCTTAGTCATAATTATTTAACTATTCAGATTGTTTTCAATTTTTTTTCCTATTATTTTTTTTCTAAAAATTGATTGCTTATCGTAAATCGAATCGTGCTTCTTAGAAGAAACTTTTGGTCATTTTCTTAGGACGGTGAGTTAGAGAAATTTAAGAATAGAGAATGTTCAACTACTCTTTCTAAGGAAAATAATGTCAATAAATTATTATTTTTTATACAATTTCAGCCTTCAATAAAATATATCATGATTGCTTATAATATATGGGTAGAAGAAATCCGTTAGGAAAGTATCTTTGGCTTTTTTGACATTATCTTAATAATTTTAATTTTTTTAGTTTTTTAACTCTCCTTCACTTGATGAATTCTTCTACATGTGGTTAAAAGTATTATGGTGATTTGAGAGGTTTCATACTTTGTGTACGGTGGGGGTATTTTGTTGCTTAAAATGCTTTTAATGGCATAATATCTATAGTTGTTGAATAAGATAATGACAATAATTTTTTAAGTTGACATGTGTCTCTTGTATGTGGGCTAGTTACCAATCCTAATGTTTTATACTCTTTCGATGGAAATATATGTCATGTAATTATAATAGGAATTGAGAACTTGTGAAGAGGAAAAATAGTAAATAAGCAGTAAATCCAAGGGTCCTACTCAGCATGTAGTATATAGTGGATTTATAGGAAGAGAACTGAGAGGAACTTAAAACGTAATCATCATTATTATATGTTTTAAGTGAAAACTTTTGAAAAATTGTTTCAGCAATAGTATTGCAACTTATGTCAACTAATTGCAACATATATGAATAAAAATTATGTTGATAAAATACTAATAATAACATAATATCTAATAATGATTAATGAGTCGATGCCATATTGTAGTTGAGGATGCTCAATCAAGTGGGTTGAATCTTGTAATGGAGGTTTATGAGTAAAATGTAAGCTACGGTACATTTCATATTGTGGCCATCATTGAAGTCTCTGAGATGTATCTCAGAATGTGAAGTCTCACCGAGTATTCAACAAAGATAAGAAAAGTCAAGCTGGACATTTGAAGCTATAGCAAATATGTTCATAAGATTACTTCAAAAATAGAAGTATTTTCAGAAGTTAGTAGCGCATATTAAAGTTAATTGCCAGGTAAAAAATAATGTTAGCAAATGAGTACAATAGCCCTTTTTGATGGAATAGAAGATCTCCTTTCTTGAAACAAGAGTATTTGGTAGAAGAAAATCTTGCTTAAGGAATTCTAGGGTAAGGTTGTCACTTGTGGTAGTGAAGACATCTCTTTGAATTGTTGATTTTTCCTCTCTTCTAAGACAAGGATTATATTGCTTTGGATTTTTATTTCTTTTGTTCTCTCATACCAATTGATGGGGAGATGGTTAATAGGCTGCAATGTTGGTGGAAAGGGGATGAAAGAATTAGTTGGTGGAAGAATACCCTTCACTAGTTTAGAGTTTTTGGGTAGATTTATATTGGAAGCTTTTTTATATTGCATAACTAGATTTCTTTGATGGAAAAGGGTGAGGGCCGCTAAATTAGGTTTTTGGGATATAGCTAACTAATTAAGATGATATTAGGTCAATTAGCAATATGGATATGATGTTATGAAATTTTTATATGGATTGGTCACAATAGATGGATAGTAGGAGTTAGGGTTTTATGGAAGGGAAATGAATTGGTTTTGGAGGGTTGAGGTGATTTAAAGATTTGGGAGGGTTGTGGAGATGTAGAATAACAAAGTTTAAAGAGGAAGAGAAAGATATTAAGTTTTACAAATCTCAATTGTGGTTGATTCATATATCAATTTAAAAGCTGGTAGCGCCAACACCTTGTTGCACACTTTGCAATAGATTATAAGCTATTTTTTTCATTGAAGCAATGTATTATAAATAATTCAGGAAGTGGTATTGAAATGGTTAGAAGTAAATAATGAAATATACAAAATTCTCTTTAAAAAAATTTGTCCAAGTGCTATATTCGCTGACCCCTCAAAGTCTTTTCATATTTGAAAACGAACTGTCACTCTAATTTGAAGAATTCAACTAAATATTTGATTGCTTGTCTTAAATTCTAAATTTGGGTTTATTGCTATGGCTCAATAATAGGTTGTTATATTCATTGTCATCAAATTAATTAATTATTGTGAAATTGAGCCTTAATTATTTTAATCCAGTGGTAACCTTTCTTGTTTGTTCTACATGAATAACTAGATATCTCTTTTTCTCTATATCTTTGCTTAATATTTCTCATTGTTTGTGACTTGTTGTTTCTTTGTTTCCTTTTGCCCAAGTTCATCGCAGAAGGCAACAAATCTAATATTACATATTTCACTACAACTTTTACTCTTTTTTTTTCATACATTATTCTGGCTGTTCACTTTTGTAGTGTAACTTTTGCTCTTTTTTTTTCATACATTATTCTGGCTGTTCACTCACTGAAAATTAAAATTTTGGTTCTCATACAGATTTCCAACTTTCTGATTGGTCTCTTCTTCTTGAGTGTTGTGAACAAGTTTGGTATTAGTGCTGTTTATATGGGGTTTTCTGGGGTTTGTCTGCTGGCTGTTCTGTACGTAGCAGGCAATGTGGTTGAGACAAAGGGCCGATCTTTAGAGGAGATTGAGTTGGCCCTCAACCCCTCAGTTTGAGTTTATGCGTTAACAATTCAAATCAGTACACAATCTGTTTATGACGCTTGTAACAAACTGTTAAAAGCCAGTCAATAATTCAAAAAACTTTGTTTCGGGCTCCTTTGATTGCTCCAAATTCGGAAACCAAGGATTAGCTTGAAAAACACAGTAGTTTTCGACCACATTCTACTTTTCAGAGATTTGGAATGATGTATCGTGTTAAAATTGCATTTATTCTTTTTTTTTTTCCATTTATTTTAAGGTCTACTGATTTTCATATATTATTTCACCTGAAGGCTTTGTTAATCAACATTAATAATATTTGAAGAAATTTATGATAAAAATAATTTGTGGACTCACATTAATAATACTTCCATTCATTCATAACAGAAGCTCATGGCGTTCCACTTATTTTAAGGTCTCTGATTTTCATATATTTCACCTGAAGGCTTTGTTAATCAACATTAATAATATTTGAAGAAAATTATGATAAAAATAATTTGTGGACTCACATACTTCCATTCATTCATAACAGAAGCTCATGGCGTTCCTATGTATGTTCATACCGAACAGCTAAACTATCATGTTTCATGCATGGCACTCTTAAATTTGTGACATCGCAGCAAAAATATCATTGTTAATAACTTTTTAAAGTGAAATATGGTTTCTAATGCATGGGCTTTTTGACACCAAAGATTTATAAATGAGAATTTGAATAGGAGTTGATTACTGGTAGGAGGCCTTTTTATCCCAGTGGTCGGGATGAAGTCGTGCGCTGTTCAGTTTTATAAATTAAAGATGCCAACCAAAGTTAATATATAAGAATGAAGTATTAGATGAAGGAGGAGTGAGATGATGCAAACCATTAAGGTAGAATGAATTCAGAGCTGAAGGAAACTCCACAATTTGTGGAAAGCCTCCGAAGAGAATCCAGTCCACGTGAACTTGCATGAAGTAGAATATCTAATAAACGCCACTAATAGTAGCAGATTCAACCAATAAGAAACTGAGAACGGAAAGAGCAGCTCCTCTGTACTTAAGTCCAGTTTTATAGGAGAACCAAGTACTAAAACAGTGAAACAAAGCTGAGATGGTAGTGATAATCAAGATGGGCATCACTTGATAAGCTGCGATGGTATAAGTTACAGGGATGAGAGGGATGAGTGGCCCCTGTAATTGTTAGCAAAACAGAAATAGGAGGAAGAAGAAGATGAGATTCATATGGCATATAGAAGTATTTTCCCCACTAATTCATTCAAAGCAACAGTAAATGAAAATATAGATGTAGGAAGAAGACTCTAGGGGACCAAGTGGTCCCAAGTTGTTTACAGAGCAATGATATAGGAAAGTAGAGAATAACACATGATATGGTGGTTATCATATGTTTATTACTTCCCTTCAAACTCATGATCTGGATCAATGATTGTGAGTTTGCGACGAACGGTGATGAAATGAGGTTGAAACAAGCATTTCGTAAGTATGTCGGCGATCTAATCTTGGGAGACAATGTGATGTAGTTGAATTTTGTTGGAGACAAGATAATCCGGAACAAAATGATGATAGATCTCGATGTATTTTGTGAGGGCATGAAAAATTTGGTTGAGGGCAATTGCGATAGCTGAAGTATTATCACAATAGATGGGTGTCAGAGCTGCTACCTTTAAGTTGAAGTTATGAAGGAGTTGACGAAGCTATATAGTGTTGGCGGTAGCTATGGCAAGAGCCTTTTATTCTGCCTCAGTAGAAGATTGAGCCGCTGTTTTTTTTTTTTTTTGAAAAGCCTAGGCTGAACAGCCTAGGAGATGAGATTGTTGTCAAGGAAGAAACAATATTCTGAAGTGGATCTTTTGTCGTCGATATTGCCCACCCAATCAACATCGAAGTAGCACTAAAGTTGTAGATCTCCCTTGGTGAGTTGAAGGCTACAGTGACTGGTTGCTTTAAGATAGAGAAGTACCCTTTTGATTAGTTGAAAATGGTAGATAAGTGGTTTGTGCATTTATTGGCATATGAAGTTGACTGTAAAGGTGATGTCCGACCTTGTAACAATGAGGAATTGGAGCGACCCAGCAAGTTGACAATAGTGAGTTGAGGATATTCTTGCTTAGTTTATTGGCATATGAAGTTGACGGTAAAGGTGATGTCCGACCTTGATACAATGAGGAATTGGAGCGACCCAGTAAGTTGACAATAGTGAGTTGAGGATATTCTTGCTTAGAGTGTTTGTCCGGTTTAAGCTTGGTGGGGAGAGATATATGAAGAGGCTTGCAATATTCCATATTATTTGTTGTAAGAGAGGCAATATAGTTTGTTTGAGTGAGGAAATAAACATGAAAACCATGAAAAATGTAGTGAATTTGGATGCCAAGGAAATTGTTGATTACACCAAGATCTTAGAGCTGAAATGCAGATTTTAGGTGTTGAAGGGCATTGAAGAGGGCTATAGAATCATTAACTATGAGGAGAATTTCATCGACGTTGACTGGAAGATACATTTGAAATGCATGTGTTGATATACGAGAAGAGAGGGGTCGGCTTTGCTCATTTGAAAGCCTTGAAGCTTGAGGTGATTGGAGAAGGTGGAATGCCACTGTCGGGGCCCCTGTTTTAGGCCGTAGAGGGATTTTTTAAGTAAGCAGATAAAATTTGGATTTTGATTTTCTTGAAAATCTTGTGATTGCTACATGTAAATAGTTTCATCAAGAGAGCCATGAAGGAAAGCATTAGATATGTCGAGTTGTTTGACCAGCCAATCGTGAGTGAGAGCAATTGTTAGAAGAATTCAGATGGTTGGAAGCTTGGCGACAGGACTGAAGGTCTCATTGTAGTTAATGTCAGGTAGTTGTTTGAACTCCTGAGCTACAAAACGAGCTTTGTGCTTGGCGATTGAACCATCAAAATTAAATTTGGTTATGTATGTTCACCTGCAACCAATGATGTTGTGATTTGATAGTGGAGGGACCAATTGTCAGGTTCCTTGGCTTTAAAGAGCATGAAACTCACATGACATTGCTTTCCTCCATTGAGGAAACTTTATAGCTTCCATATAGCCACTAGGATCGGTGGTGAATGTGGTAGTAGTGTTTAGATCAAGAATATGTCTAGGCTTGAGAGAGCCGGTTTGAGCTCGGGTAAGCATGGGGTGACGGGTGATTTGCTTTGGTGGTTCACTGATAGAGGGATCTATGGTAGGAGTAGATGTTGGCGATTATTGTTGAGGCTGAGTAGCTATCGGTGAGAGGGTTGTTGCAGGAGGTGGTTGGGCGGGTAGTTGAGCTATGAATGAATATGCAGGAAGTGGATGGGCGGGAATTTGAGTCGAAACAGGATGGAGGAGATACGGTGATGAGCAATTTTGTCAGCCCGAAAGAGCTTGCCTTCTTGTGAAACTGAGGTGAGTAAAAAATCGTCACACTCGATCGAGGTCTCTGATACCATGATAAGTTGCGACAGTTGGTATAAGTTACAGGGATGAGCAGTCCCTCTAATTGTTAGCAAAACAAAAATAGGAGGAAGAAGAAGATGAGATTCGTATGGCACATAGAAGTATTTTCCTCATTAATTCATTCACAAAAACAGAACATGAATTAAGATGTAGGAAGAAGACTCTAGAAGGACCAAGCGGTCCCAAGTTGGTGACAAAGCAATGATACAGGAAAGTGGAGAATAATACTTAAAAAATTAATAATATAATAATAATAATATATAATACTATGGAATTCCCTTACACAGAAAAAAATAGCTCATCGCTCGCGTGCACAAGCGCGCCGACATGCTCCTGTGAGCCCCTACGCACCTGCGCAACTGTGTGTGCACGTGCGCCTGCGCTGCTCACATGCCCGCGAGCACGCGCGCATGCTTGTGTGCATAATGAAATGCAAGTCCATGCAAACCTCTGCACACTAGCTCCCTCTGAGCCTACACGCCTTGCTTCCGCACTTCCACACCCCTGCAAGAGCTTGTGTGTGCGCGCACTTATGTCCGTCCAGCCGCCCAAAGCAGCTTTTGGTTGAAATTTTTGACTTTTTCACCCCATATTGTGCTTCCCATTGGTTTCTTAGCTTCCCATTGGACATGGGCTGAATTTGGTGGTCCAATGAGAAGCTTTGCATGGCTGCCAACTTCTTAAAAGACCTATGGGAAGATGCCACATGGAAATGAAGCATTATTTTATGCACGGGAGGGAAATTTCCCTTCCTTTTCCTAGCCTCATGAGAGGCTAAGTGAGGGATCCGAAAATCACTTGGGGGAGAGCTTATTTTTCAGCTGAGGAGAGTTCACTTGGAGCTTGGGAGAGCATTCAAAAGAAAGCTAGAGAGTGGAGAGGAGTTCCTTTGGAGAAAATCATTCTCTTCTTCTTCTTCCCATTTTCCTTGAAGATTTTTGTCTTCTTCCTCATTTTTTCTTCTCTCCATTCCTTCTTGAGACTGTGAGACTGTGAGAGCTGTTAGGGATTTCCTTTGCTTAACGATAGCTTCTTTCATTCTTGGGAATAGGAAGGAGCCACTTCCATCATAATACCAAGGCGAGCTAGGACAAGGAAAAGAGTGCGACTTCAACCATCATATAGGTGAGAGCTCTTAGATTCTTTTTTTTCTGCTTTCTTAGAGAAGCCCTAGGTTCTGTGATAGAGATTTAGGTTAAGCTTTCTTGATAGGGATCAACCTCTAGGCTAGGAAAATTTTGTTACCTCAAAGTCTAACGCTACCTTGAGAGTTTTTTTTTTCCTTGAAACCCTTAGCCATTAACCCCAAAATATGGGATTGTAATAATCACGTGATTGATTTGGCAGCTCCATCTATCGTATGGGTTGGATGGAGCCCCTGAAATTGTTTAGAGAATGAAATTCTCTGTGATGTTTCGTTCTCTAGGCTGGGAAAGTTTCAGCCATGAAAAGATCCTTCATTTTCATGAGGGGTTCTCTTCATGAAAGAAACCCTTTCTCGAATCTACCAAATCGACCGGAGATGGGCCTTATTATCTGCTTACACAGTAAGCATAATATGATAAGAGGTTGGGACATCTTGTCATACAACCCTAGGACCCTAGTAAGGTTTGTTGTTCATCATATGTATGGAATTTAGTTTATGTTGCATCGCATGACTCTCTTAAAATGTGCATTAAAAACTCATTTTTGTGCATGTCTTGTGATTGGACACTTTCCTCATAATTGACCTAATCTTTATTTATGTTGATTTGTTCAATCGATCGCAACTGGTCGTATCAATCAATTGACCTTTTTCGATCGATCAGGTTGTCCAATAGATGATCGATCGAAAGGTCGTACTAGAAGTGTTTTGTACCCACATTAGCACGTCAATGTACATTCACGAGCAAATGTTTTCAAATGCTCATAACAAATATTTATGTCCTTCCACTTGAACATGCTACCCCATGCATCAGCTTGTCAACATCCTTGTATGTCATCAAGCATCCGCACACCATTGTGTATGTTTCTTCTTTCGCATAGCATAACATGTTCAAGTCTTGTATGCTCATGTTTTGTATGCTCATCGTCGGCACGTGAGTCTGTTCCTTTGTACGCTCACTTTATTTCTCACATGGCTTGTGTGAGAGGAGGCTTGCACTCTAAGCCTGCCTATTGTATTTCTTCTTAGTGAGAACTATGACATCTGTTATCCTATCGCAACACTCTGAAATGTCATAGGAAAGGTGCCTCGTGTATCCCCGTCTGTGCAAGTCATGTCTTCATGACCTCTGAACTTGCTTGGTGTACCCTAGGTGCCCACCGGTGCAAGTCATTCCTCCATGGCCTTTAAACTTGTTCGGTGCACTGTGTATGCCTGCCAGTGCGAGTCATGCCTTCTCAGCCTTTGAACTTATCAGGCACATTACGTGCTCCTGTTAGGGCACACGCAATTCCCACCAAGCAGGGGTCAAGTTCCATAGCCTTTGAACTCATTTGGTGTGCAAATTGTGCTACCCGCCTTATGTGGCAATGTCTGGTATGGTCATGGGCATATCTCCATATAGAGTATGTGACTAGTTGTTTGTGTAACGCATTCCATTGTATGTATGTCTACTATTTGTATCCATGTATGATCATGTAGCATGCCTTACATCTACATACATGCACTCCTTGTGTTTGTCATGAGCACGTGCCACCATGTGTTTAATGATAAATGCTTGTCACTTAGTGATCATCCTCACCTCTGTAGGGTGGTCACAACACACTGAATCACCCTGCACTTTGCATCTGCATATGTGTTGCTTACTTGCCTTGATGGCTAACCATACCCTCTATGGGAGTGACTCGATGTTGGTCTAAATGAAGTAACGAGCAGTGCTCACGAGCACATCTCAGCAAGCAATGCGAGTTATCGCATTAGGAGCAGCACACATATGTTGTGCTAAGGACCCAGGGGATTTATTAGATGCCACTTAGGCTCTTTCCTTTCATAGTACATATTTTAATATTATAAAAGAATTTTTTTTTATTTGCTCGTGTGTATCATAACTTTCAAAACCTATTTTGAAATTACTTGCATCCTTAGCTTAGATCGTACATGAGGTTAATATTGAGAGATTTTGCTCTCATAAAAACTGCGCTTAGTGACACGTCTTAGAAGCCTTGGATCCTCAGGACGGGGCCAGAGATAACGATCCCGTCAAGATATACGCTAGCCCTTGCCCACACACTGCACACACTTAGATGTTGTGATTAGGACATCATATGCTAGATGGCTTGCTAAGCTAGGGCTAGGTAGTCTTTTCGATGCCCTAACTATAGTTCCCTTAGTTTGCGCCTTAGCCATACATCATTTGATTGATGCTTTTTGTGTTTACCGGGTTTGAGATTTGTGAACTAGTATAATATGGTGTTTTCTTACAAGGAACCATGCTCAGTAAAAAAAGGAGATGTAATTATTTCCTACTAATATATTTATTCGCAGGAGCTTGCTAAGTCCTTCTGCTAGGACATAGCTCATTATGTTGCTAACCTCGTTGTTTTGCAGTTCGAGTCTTTTTTAGATTTTATCGTGTAATTTTTAGAGTCTTAGGCAATGTCAGTATGGAAAATATGGTACGGGCACGGATTCCGAGTTGTTAGACACGCGGAACCACATGATGAGGACCAGGAGCAAAAAACTCATGTTTCTTAACATAAGTTTGAGCTTATATTAATGTACAAATCTGGGACTAGGTATGTATGAAGCGGTGTCTGGCCACATTTTTTTGTCTTTCTGAGACATGTTGTCGGCCCAGCAACACCCGACATGTTCGTACTTTTTTCATGTTGGTGTGTCTTCACTTTCGTGCAGTCTGTTGAATTGCTTTTTCGCCATTTTGTGATTGATGGTTTGTCTGGGAAGCTTTAATGAAAAAAAAATATAATCTAGGCTCTCTAAGTACCTCAAATAATAAACTTTCTATAAAAAAAAATCTATTAAAAGATTAAAACAAATTAAAATTTAGAATTAAAATATTTTAGGTTTTTAAAATTTACACTTTTATTTCTTGTATGGTTTTGGCATTGGATTTTAAATGGGTTGCATGCATGGTCATATCCCCACCATGAAATTAATAATGTCTCAATAATAATCTAAGGACTGTTCTAGATAACTGCACTGCATTCTACATGTCCCGAGGAGGAGGCCCTCGTGCTCCTCCAAACCGACTGACCCAGCATTAACTTTTTACTTAAATGGTTGTCTAGAACGCCTAGGATTTTAGAAGGCTCCCTAACCCAGGAGGTGTGTAAGACCTTTCGTGTGAGCGCTTTAGCTTGCTAAGTTGGACCTGTCTTTCCTTTTGTAGTGGCTTCCTACCACGTATGTTGGTGGGTATAGTCGCAAGTTCCTATAAATTCCACTTGTTTAGGGTCATAGGATTTAGAGGTTTATTTCCTCTAGTCTTAGGGCCACTGAGATTTCTTTGGATGGTGCAACAAGTGAGTTGCTGACAAAGAATCCTAGGTTGTATTGGGGCAGGTACCTTCACGAACATGTGGACTTAGGGCCTTAGTTGCGTGAGATAACGAGTCCATGGAGCCCCTGGCCTGTCTACCTCTACCTTGTTAAGATTTCCTCACCTTCCATATTTTGGAAGCCCTCTTTAAGCATAATGCTTCCGTTGGCCCATTTGTTATGTCATCTAGTACGTCTTACTTAGCTGGCATGTCATTGTCTGTTTGGGATACGACGATTTGGCTTCTACCCTTATGGCCCAATACGACCTCAAAGCGGTGGGAAGATCCCACTTGATGACCCCGTCGCCTCATAGGGCCTCGGTTGCTTATTAGCTGCCATCCATTTGGATGCGAGATACTTTCTCTCCACCCTTACAAAAGTATAGGCTTTGTGGTGCTGAGACGTTCCGGTTTCGAGGCAATCATTTCTTTGATACCCCCCTTTTAACTATTTAGTCACAAAAGCATTAGCAAGAATCCTATTATTGAGAGTGTTATTGGGTATTCCCCAAATTATAATTTACTAAAGGGATACGTCTATTTGAGAGATGCTATTAAACCAAGAACAGACACAAAAACCTGATTATCTGGTTGTGGGTTACTTCCATAAAATATGCTTCCAAGTCATTTCAATTTGATCTCATTTCGGACATATGTTTCTTGGGCTATCACTAAAAAGAACAAAAAGATATAGCTCTTTAGTTATTTTTTTTATTGTTAAAATTTAACTAGTGTTTGTTGAATAAGAATATCCCAAATTTCAGAGAAAATATTATGTCCTATTGAAATTTGAAAAAAAAAAACTTAGCGCTCCTATTTCTCATCTTTAGAACCTCTTTGGTTGAATGTTAGTGGAAAGCATTTTACAAACATTATTTAATTTCACTTTTTATTAATATAAAAAATAGAATAATCATTTTCCTTGTAGTTTCAAAGTGTTTGCAAAGTATAAAATTCTCATAGATTTTCTTAACTACAACCAGTTAAATAATGTTATTTAATAAATTTCTTATTTTTCTTAAATAGATTTTTTTAGAAATTTCTTGTGTTTATATTTTGATTAGAAAAAAAATTATGTTTGATTAAAAAATTAATTTTGAATGTTTCAAAAATATTTTATTTTGTTTATAGAAACAAAAAAAAAATAGAACTAAAAAAAAAACACACCAAAATATATTTCTAAAAACAAATAAAAAACAAAAATAAAAAAAAATTGATCCCAAACAAACTGTCCTGATGGATGATCAGATTACAGTCTAAAAAAATTGAAGACAATTATTTAAAATTTAGACAGCAAAGTTTCCATATTAAAATTCAAAAAATTAGGAACATATTATACATTGCTTATTAATTTTATTTTTCTATGGTAAGAGGGTTGTTGCCTATTTGATGAAAGCAACAACGAAAAATAAAACAACTCGTGCCTTTATCCTGCACTCATTTTATTATTTCCAAATGCCAATCAAGCTTCTAAGTTTATTCGGAGTCAAACTAATGCAAATAATTGACAATCAATTTGATAAATAAATGGTCTTTTTTTTTTCAATGTAAATGAAACAAAGTAGGATATTTGCCAAAAGCTCGGATGATTTGAAATTTTCTGAAGTAAATTGCTGTTAGGCAAATCTATGACTTGAAATATAATTCGTATTATTTTGAAGGAAAACGCTCAATTAGATCAGATTGCAAAATATTTAAAATAGTGCTTGTAGGCAGTTTGAACCTCCTGCATTTTTCTCTTTTGTTTATGTGCATGTAAAGCTTCACGCAAAGTAAAGACTTGAAACCACATTCAACAAGTTTCTGTTAGTGATAACTAAACGTTCACAGTTTTGGCAAACAGAAAGATTGACAAAGCAGTACCACTCATGGAGACTATCAGAGTTCATCATAACTCTCTATTTGGATAAGGACAATGACAGTTCAATCTTGTAGAATACAAAATATAACAGTGTCAAGTGAAATCTCAACGTCAACGAGTTATTTTTTTTCATTATGTTAAATTTGACAGGTACAAAAGCAAACGCAACATCAAATTGCAGTAACAACCCGCGAGATCCTAAAAATCAAATCAACGTCCAGGGAAAAATAGAATAGTACATTTACACAAAATTTTGCGCATTTATGCTGTTTAAAAAGACAAACTATTTCCTAATAAAATAACTAAAACTAATTTGATGATAGTTGTTGGGTAGTATGCAAATTGGCCTAAAAATTCAATACAGGCAATTATACAACATATGTGGTGCGCAGCCTTTATTCTGCAACAGGCTTGGTATAAAAATAAATAAAAAATAAACACAAAAAAAGAAAGAAATGCTAAAAAGCATTAAAAGTTTTTCAAAATTTTATCTTGTGGTACACCATCGGCCATGAGCACGGATGCAACTTCCTGCAATGACAGAGAGAGAGATCAGCTTTAATGGTGAAAGAATTTTCTCACAATGCAGTTAAAGTTTCAATCTTGTAAAATTCAAGAGCCTGTATAGCAGAATGGGTCGACAGTAATTGCCTCATTGAAAAAAGATAAGAAGATAAATAGGCCCTTGTTCCTCATCATCCGTCATGTCTCAATGAAAGTATTGAAATACCAGAACCAAGATCAATGTTTACGAGTCAGATGAAGGCTTTTTTTTTCTTTCTTTCTTTAAAAATAATGAGCCCTCCCACCTGGCACGTTGGGATTTTTCACATAATTTCTAATCAATATGCTATGCATTTGAACACGTTAGCAGAAGATTGACGGGAGGATTATCCTGGCCTCTGAAAGTGAGCCTCTTTTGTATGTTTTGATTTGATTTGCATTAAGAGGCTTCTGAGGAGCAGATTACTTCAAAGTTTTTTAGTTATTATAACAAAGACATATCAGACTTTTCCCAATTCATGGGGCATATGTTATGAACACAATGAGCGAGATGCACACCAACTAAACAACTGTCACATTATGATTAGAGAGTGCATAAGATCATGAATTCTGCTAAATCGAGTATTGTAAGCCTAGCTCTACATCTGACCAACTTGAGGGGGTCTTTTTAAAAACATGTCGAGCTACATGGGTCAATTAGAGCAGGGAGATTTGATGGCTATGCTATCAACTTGAGCATATTGAGCCCTCTAATGGCTACTTTGAATGAGATGGCTGTTGACAAACCAAGCATGTTCATGAGTAGAAATAATCAAGAATAATCTTCAAACTTGTTCGATTACATGTCGCCTTCTTAAAGTCTATGTAACTCGAGAAATTAGGAGTACAAATAAACATAAATGAACCTTACTTGAACATTGAACTTTTTTTAAAGAATATTGATTCTTTTAAAATCTTAGTTATATGACATTGCAAGCAGGGAAGTCCGTATCCAACAAAATGACAATATGAACAGAGAACTACAAATGCTTGTGTGGAAACATTGCTGCTTAGATAATTAGAGTATGAAAGAATATAAAACTATGAGGTAAATAATAAATGAAAGATAGCAAACCTCAGTCATAGCCTTCTGCCCACAGAGAACTGCTGCAGTTGATGAAGCGTCTAAGATCTGCTTGGCTCTTGAAAAAACGGCCTGCATAATTTTTAGGATAATCAAATGAAAAAAATAGAAATATTCCTACTGCAGCCTCTATATCTCGCCATAAGATATTACCTGCACATAACCCTTTTCACCTTTCCAGCTATCATCCGGCCGGGACAAAACAGGAACAATTTTAACACCCAAAGACTCCCAATTCTTAAATCTATCCTGATGGAGAAGAATCCAATCCAAATTACTTTAAGGAAACAGACTTACAAGGGAAAATCCTTGATGTTTAAAGAGCTTCAGTCCAAACCTGATATGCCATTCTTTGAAGATTTCTAGCTCCATAATAAAGTCTCACATCCGGCCTTTCATTTGCACTAAAAGCTGACTCAATGAGGGAACGGATAGGGCTGCCACGAGAAATAAATAAAAGAAAATTACATAATTATATGCCATACATTTTGCATTTCTTTCACCAAGAAATGCATATCAGTAATTTAAAGTTCCAAAGCATTGATTTTATCAAAGCAAAAAAGAAAATAAATTTAAAACCTATAACTGCCTTTCCCATTTAACTAATCCTGCTACATTTCACAGCAGTTCCTATAGATGTGCTCTGCCCCCATCCCTTCCTATTGGAACTGAGGCCCCAGATCCTTCTGCCTCGAAGGAATCGCCCCAGCTAGGGCTGTCAAAAAAGCTCGTTGTTCGCGAACAGTTCGTGTTCGGTTCGTCAATGAGTTCGTGTTCGATTCGTTCAATAAGTAAACGAGACAAACACGAACAATTTTTTTTCGTTCGGTTAGTTAAACGAACCAAACATGAACACAAAAGCAGCCGCAGCCCTCTCTCTCTCATTTTATTTGCTGGTTCGCTGTTCTCGTGAGAAGAATCACACAGAAAAACCAGGTGAAGCCAGAGCTTTGGAGCGTTACAATGACTACTTGGTAACAAAGAAATAGATTGCTGAAAGAGGTTTTAGCCATCCTGGGGGCTTGATCGAGAAAATAATTGTTAAATGGCAGTGAAAGCAGTTATGTTATGATACCTCTAATTTTGTGATATCAATGGTTAGAGAATTCTACGCTAATCTTCCTGTGCTAATAATGGATCAGTGTTTATACAAGGAAAAGTCGGTAGAAATTTCACCCTCCGTATTAATGCACTATATTCTTTGAGAGAAATTCTTGATTGCTTTTACTCGAGCTGTACTCCTACAAATACATTATTAGATAAAATTATAGTCAACCAATGACAGAGGAGTATGAAATGTTAAAAATGGGATTAAACTTAACTTTCCTGCCATGCAGATGAGGGATATATGTCGTGCCTGGCATTATTTTATTTCTTCTAAGATGCTTCTTTCCAAAAAAAATGTGAGTAGAGTAACTACAAATCGAGCTTTACTAAATTTTTGTATACAAAAGATGAAGTCTATTAATGTTGGTTCTATAATTTACCATTCCATCATAAATAACACTCATGAAGGGACTACTACCAGTTTAGGACACCCTTCTACTATATTTGCGTTATATCTAGATGCTGGTATACCAACCAATAGCAAGGTGATTTAACTTTAATAAATCAACTGTGTGTGTTGCTTAGAATGTAAATTTAGGAATCATTCTTGAGCTTTAACATAAAATGAGAAGTAGTTTATGGGGCATTTACAGTTAAATCACCTTGCTGTTGGTAGTCGTATTAAAAGAAATATAAAGTGGTTTAAATGAAGAAACATATTGAGAGAAGCTTGAAGAGAAGCCTTACTAAAAATTGGTTTTACTTAAATTCTTTTTAAATTGAAAATTCTACTACATTCCTAAATTTATGTTTATGAAGTATTAGTAAATTATGTAAAGGAGAGTTTAATTCTATATATTTAATATCTAATGTGCACTATTTAACATTTACTAATTCCTTTTTGAAATAAATATGAAATCATATTTTATTTATTGAGTGTAATACATCATACGAAATATTTCCTTCTGAAAATACAGATCGACGTAAAATAATCACCTTGTTGTTCAACATGGCATGGCTCATATGGCTCATATGTGGCTTGGAGGAGACTTCATGGCTTGCATATGGCTTGGCTAGCTTTCATGAAGAGGGATTTTGAAATTTTTTTGGTATTTTATGTGGTATTGGTATAAATCCAAATGTGGGGGAATTTAATCATGTATGGCATGGTGTATGGTTTGGTCTGATTAAATGGATGATGAGGGAAATTTGTTATAAAGGAGTGGATCATCGAATGGTCGACCTTTAATATGGTCAAAACATGTAAGACGATTCTCTATAATCTTGTCTACTGCACCTTTCACGAATATATTCGTTTCACATTTTGTCTCTAAGCATAAAGCCACTCATCCTATGTATAATCAATTTGAATTGTTCAAATGAGAAGTTAAACAGTCCTCATTCATGAAGAATCAATTCGAATTCGAAGTGTGTTACTGTGTGAGTGATAGAGAGGAGGTTCGGGATAAGAAACATGTATTAGAATTCGTAATACGAAAGGATAAGTTTCCAGTCAAAAAGAGTAAATTGGAAAAGATAGTCAAATTCGAATCAGAGGTGGTGATTGACCAGAATATTGAAAATCCCAAGGTGATAAAAAGCTCACTAGTTGTCTCAGCTCCTAAGGCACTGTTGAGTGTGCCCACCACTTCTTAGTTAGTAACCATTGATGACATCAAAATAGGGTTGACAAGAACCCAAATGCAACATGCGATTAAGAAATTGCAACATGCGATTAAGGAAACAATCTGAAAAATAAGAAAGAGGAAGAAAACTAAAAATATATGTGGTTTAAATGAAGAAACATATTGAGGAGAAGCTTACTAAAAATTAGTTTTACTAAAATTCTTTTTAAATTGAAAACTCCACTACATTCAAAAATTTATGTTCATGAAGTATTAGTAAATTAAAGGAGAGCTTAATTCTATATATTTGATATCTAATGTGTACTATTTAGCATTTACTAATTCCTTTTTAAAATAAACATGAAATCAAATTTTATTTATTGAGTGCAAAGTTAAATCACTCGTAAATGTGATAAATAAGAAGTGATACGACATTCATGAACAATCAATTCGAATTGTTCAAATGAGAAGTCAAACATTTCTTCACCTTCCAATAAAGATTTGTACCTACCAACAACAAGGTGATTATTTTACTTCTAAGATGCTTCCTTCCAAAAAAAAAGTGAGACCGAGTCAAATCTCAGAGATTCAAATCTTACATGAGGATGTGAGGATAGAATTTACTAGGCATAAAGCTAAATACCAAACACAAACAAACAAGTTAAAAAAAACTCGAGTTTTTAAAGAGGTAATTTTTTTGGATCAAACTAAAGAAGTGAAGATTTCCTAGTTTTTAAAGAGGTGATTTTTTTGGATCAAACTAAAGAATTAAAGATTTCCTTTATGTTTATTTTGAAAGCTTAAGCCTAGGGTGGATGAGCCATTCAGAGTTGTCAAGAAGATTATGACAGTGCATACAAGATTAATATATTAAGGTACTACAAATGGAATACTTTTTGACACCGTCATTGTCGGTCCCAAACCCATATGTGAAAAGTGGATGGTTGTGTTAGGTAGTCAACAGCCAGCATAAAACTTGTCGAAAAAATCATGACATGAATCATTTTGATCATTGTGTTAGTGCTAAGGCGTCCTCTGGAAGCGACGCGTTGTATGACCTGAATACAGTGAAAAGTGTGCAAAGGACGCTACACCGACGCCCAGGTGTGGTGTCAAATAAGCAAGGGTTCCCACATTATGGACAAATGGGGGTAAAGAAGTTAGTCCATGAAACTAATGAAACTAATATTAGGAAATGGTCTTGGAATATGGTAAATTAATGAAATTAGTTAATATTATGATTCATAGAAAATTAGTATCAAAGCTAAGGAGATTGATAACGTAGGTTTTAAGTTTTGGTATTCTGATAAGAGTCGTACTAGAAATGGTGTAGGTGTAATTATATATAATAGTTTAAAAGATAATGTTGTAAAAATTAATAGAGTTGGAGATAGAATCATAGCCCTTAAGATTATTATTGATACTGAGATTTTTAATATTATAAGTGTTTATGCTCCTCAAGTAGGTTTAGAAATAGAGTCTAAAGATAAATTCTGGAATAACTTAGAAGACTTAATACAAATGATATCTCTTGAAGAAAGATTTTTTATTGGAGAAGATTTAAATGGACATGTCGGTACAGTGGTAGAAGATTTCAGAAATATTCATGGTGGCTATGGTTTTGAACTGACTAATGAAAAAGGTAGAGTCATTTTAAATTTTGCTTTAGAGTATGATTTTGTTATTACTAATACTTTATTCAAAAAAATAAATGAGCATCATATTACTTATTATAATGGATCTTATAAAACACAAATTGGTTATTTTTTTCTGAGAATAGGAGATCGTCGAGATTGTAAAGATTGTAAGGTCAATCCAAGTGAGAATTTAAGTACTCAACATTTCTAGATTTTAAGATAAAGAATTGTATATCATCCTAGAATTAGATGGGAAAACCTAAAAGACATTTTTTTAGTAAAAATTCAAGATTTCAAAATTTGTAATTTTCATGAAGAAGCAAAT
>NW_018164736.1:845116-845954 GCF_001263595.1 Phalaenopsis equestris | reverse complement strand
TTTTTTTTCTTTTTTAATTATTTTAGTAAGCTGAGATCTATGTCTGTAAGTAATTAGTAGCTATGGTTAAGTTTTATTGGTTAGATAACATTTTTCATTACCATAACACTCTGTATTCATCTTTCACAGCATTGCTTCCTTTAAAATAAATAGAAAGTATGATAACAAAACAGAGTATTGTAAGAGATGCTAGTTGAAGAGAAATAAGTAGCTCCTTTAGGTGGATGGGGGATTGTAGAAGGAAAAAAGAAGAGAGCGTTGCTAGAAAAATTGTTTTCTGAATAATAGGAATTTGCTCTTGGTGGACTGGGTTGGAGTTTATAACAGCAAGATCCATGTTACTATACTAGCTGAATTAAATTTGGGTAATGTTTTTGTGCTTTTGACTTGACTTGGCTGGAAGATGAATTGCAAATTGCAGTTAGTTGTTCACGAACTCCCAAAAATGTAGTATTTTACTGGAGTTTGTTGTGTAGGTTTCTGTATATTTTTTATTGAAAAACTCTCTTCATGAATAAATTCATCAACTTCCTATTAAAAGTGCTATGTTGGTATAGCTTTTTTGAATTTGTCTTGCATAAATTAATCTTATGTTTTATAGTTGAATTTTCTCACTTGTTTGGGAGATGCAAAGCATAAATTTCTCTCTTTTTTTCTTATTTTTAAATTATTGTATATATTTTTGTTCCACATCTGGTTCCCATTCATAATGTTATTTTGTCGCAGGTTATTGCCTTCAGTTGTGTTAGTATACTATGTCAATTTATTTGATCCGTCACATTAAAGGGGGATAATGATTGCCTCTGCAATCAAGTGAATGATATTTCTATTTGAACTT
>NW_018164736.1:844517-845016 GCF_001263595.1 Phalaenopsis equestris | reverse complement strand
TTTTTTTTTTGTGATAAGCTTATCATAACCGATTATGCTTAGAGTGTAGTTGTTATATGAAAATTATTTTCTAAATTTTTCTTTTAAAAAGTATAATAGTGACATCAATTTGAATTAAGTTCTATTTTTAAAAAGTACTAATTTCTCAAATAATTTTACAAATAGTTGTAGCTAAGTAAGTTTATTTTATTTTGTGACTTTATAGAGAGGAAGACTGCTCCTACTAAGGTGAAGAGGCACAGAGCCATGGATGATATCAAAGAGAGCATCAGGGAATTAAAATACTACAAGGAGAACATATTTAAAGGTTTCCGCAAATCCAAATAGTTGTGGCGGACATGCATGTTTTACTGCTTCAGAACGGAGACCTTTTCTGCAACCATCAATCAGATTGTCTAGGCTTCGTTTGGTTGGTTGCTTGACATTAAAAAAATATGTTGTAATATTTATAAAATTCATCATTTTTGTTGTAATTATTACAGAAATTAGCATTTTTTTT
>NW_018164736.1:841985-844417 GCF_001263595.1 Phalaenopsis equestris | reverse complement strand
AGATTTCAGAAATATTCATGGTGGCTATGGTTTTGAACTGACTAATGAAGAAGGTAGAGTCATTTTAAATTTTGCTTTAGAGTATGATTTTGTTATTACTAATACTTTATTCAAAAAAATAAATGAGCATCATATTACTTATTATAATGGATCTTATAAAACACAAATTGATTATTTTTTTCTGAGAATAGGAGATCGTCGAGATTGTAAAGATTGTAAGGTCAATCCAAGTGAGAATTTAAGTACTCAACATTTCTAGATTTTAAGATAAAGAATTGTAAAATAAAGAATACTATGACTTATCATCCTAGAATTAAATGGGAAAACCTAAAAGACATTTTTTTTAGTAAAAATTCAAAATTTCAAAATTTGTAATTTTCATGAAGAAGCAAATGTTAAGTGGGATAAAGTAACAAACACTATTAAACAAGTAGCAAAATATGTACTTGGAGAATCAAAAGAAATTTTTTTTATAAATAAAAATAATTTGTGTTGGAATAATAACGTAGAAGAAAAGATAAAATAAAAGAAACTATGTTATAAAAATTGGTTTAAATGAAAAAGCTTAGAGAACTGAGAAAAATATCAAATAACCCACATTGAGTCTAAAAGAACAATCTGTGACGCTGAAAATTATGATATTAATGTGACGCTGAAAATTATGTTTTTAATGATCTTTATAATAAATTAGATACAAATAAGAGTGTAAATTAGATACAAATGAGAGTGAAAAATATATGTATAAACTAGTGAAACAAAGAGAAAGACCTAGCCAAACAAAGAAAAAAAAGAAGTAAAGATTTAACTCAAGTGTATTAAAGATGAAAATCAAAAAGTGCTCATCTTAGAAAAAGATATTCAACATAGGTGGGTGAGTTATTTTGTGAATAGGTGGGTGAGTTATTTTGATAAACTTTTTAATGAAGCTTCTGAAAATACGTTCGACCTTAGTGATCTTAATATCGTTAATAATAATAAAACGTTTCATTTTTACCGTCGCATTAGTTAAAAAGATGTTGAGGAGGCTTTAAGGAAAACCAAGTGTGGAAAGTCTATAAGACCTAATAATATCTCAATTGAAGTGTGGAAATGTTTATGAGATTTGGGAGTTTCTTGGCTTACTAAACTCTTAAATATTATTTTAAAAACTAAAAAGATGCCTGAGGAGTGGAGGAAGAGTATTTTGGTCCTCATTGCTAAGAATAAAGGGGATGCACAAGAGTGTGCAAATTATAGTGGAATTAAGTTGATGTGCCATACTTTAAATTCATGGGAGAAGGTAATTGAACATAGGTTAAGACGTATTACAAAGATTTCTCATAATCAATTTGGATTTATGTCGGGCAAGTTTATTATGGAAGCTATAAATTTATTGAAAGGTTTGATGGAGAAGTTCAAAGATAATAAGGAGGATCTATGTTTGATTTTTAATGATTTAGAAAAAGCTACGATAAAGTTCCAAGAGATATCCTTTGGAGAGTTCTTGAGAAGGTGTTGATTAAACTTAAATTCAAGCCATTAAAAATAGGTATACTAGATATGTTATTTGTGTTCGAAATGAAGGAGGATTGACCATTTCATTTTTACCGTCGCATTAGTTAAAAAGATGTTGAGGAGGCTTTAAAGAAAACCAAGTGTGGAAAGTCTATAAGACCTAATAATATCTCAATTGAAGTGTGGAAATGTTTATGAGATTTGGGAGTTTCTTGGCTTACTAAACTCTTAAATATTATTTTAAAAACTAAAAAGATGCCTGAGGAGTGGAGGAAGAGTATTTTGGTCCTCATTGCTAAGAATAAAGGGGATGCACAAGAGTGTGCAAATTATAGTGGAATTAAGTTGATGTGCCATACTTTAAATTCATGGGAGAAGGTAATTGAACATAGGTTAAGACGTATTACAAAGATTTCTCATAATCAATTTGGATTTATGTCGGGCAAGTTTATTATGGAAGCTATAAATTTATTGAAAGGTTTGATGGAGAAGTTCAAAGATAATAAGGAGGATCTATGTTTGATTTTTAATGATTTAGAAAAAGCTACGATAAAGTTCCAAGAGATATCCTTTGGAGAGTTCTTGAGAAGGTGTTGATTAAACTTATATTCAAGCCATTAAAAATAGGTATACTATATATGTTATTTGTGTTCGAAATGAAGAAGGATTGACCATATATTTTCCTATTTTTGTTGAATTACATCAGGGATCGACTTTAAGGCCATATATTTTTTGCTTTAGTTATGGATGGTCTTATTGGACATTTACAGGAGGATGTACCTTCGTGTATGTTTTTTGTTGATGATATCCTTCTCGTGGATAAGACGAAAGAAAGAGCCCAAGAAAAACTTGAATTATGGAGGTCTACATTGGAGTCTAAAGGCCTTAATTTGAGTAAAACTAAAACTAAATACATGGAATGTAATTTTATTAGCAGG
>NW_018164736.1:789540-841958 GCF_001263595.1 Phalaenopsis equestris | reverse complement strand
AATTGAACATAGGTTAAGACGTATTACAAAGATTTCTCATAATCAATTTGGATTTATGTCGGGCAAGTTTATTATGGAAGCTATAAGATATCTCGGGTTTGTTGTTCAAAACGATGGTGATACAGATGGGGATGTTAGATAAATTTATTGAAAGGTTTGATGGAGAAGTTCAAAGATAATAAGGAGGATCTATGTTTGATTTTTAATGATTTAGAAAAAGCTACGATAAAGTTCCAAGAGATATCCTTTGGAGAGTTCTTGAGAAGGTGTTGATTAAACTTATATTCAAGCCATTAAAAATAGGTATACTATATATGTTATTTGTGTTCGAAATGAAGAAGGATTGACCATATATTTTCCTATTTTTGTTGAATTACATCAGGGATCGACTTTAAGGCCATATATTTTTTGCTTTAGTTATGGATGGTCTTATTGGACATTTACAGGAGGATGTACCTTCGTGTATGTTTTTTGTTGATGATATCCTTCTCGTGGATAAGACGAAAGAAAGAGCCCAAGAAAAACTTGAATTATGGAGGTCTACATTGGAGTCTAAAGGCCTTAATTTGAGTAAAACTAAAACTAAATACATGGAATGTAATTTTATTAGCAGGAGCTCTAGCGACAGAAGTGTAACTTTGGGTGATCAAATTATTAAAAGGTGTGAACGATTTAGATATCTCGGGTTTGTTGTTCAAAACGATGGTGATACAGATGGGGATGTTAGTAGTAGAATTCAAGTTGGCTGGTTGAAGTGGAGGGCTGCTTCGGGCCTTTTGTGTGATAGAAAAGTTCCGCTTTGATTGAAAGGAAAATTTTATAAGATGGTGGTGAGACCTGCAATGCTCTATGGCATCGAATGTTGGCCTTTAAAAGAGAAGCATAATACTAAGATAAGTGTTGTCGAGAATAGAATGATTAGGTAGATGAGTTGCTTTACAATTTGAGAATTTAAGCCCATATTTTTTTTGCTTTAGTTATGGATGGTCTTATTGGACATTTACATGAGGATGTACCTTCGTGTATGTTTTTTGTTGATGATATCTAATGGTGAATCTGGCATAAATCTAAGTTTGGATTTATGCCAGATTCACCATTAGATTCGACTTATGTTATGTTAAGAGAGGCAAAGGTAGACCTAGGAAGACTTCGGCTTATAGTATAAAAAATGCTATTAATTTATTAGAACTAAATGAAAATATGACACTAAATATGATGCAATGGAGAAAAAGGATTCATGTAGACGACCCCACGTAGTAGGATTAAGGCTTTGTTGTTGTTGTTGTAATATGTTTACCATCTTCAATGTTGTTGATCTCATGTCGTACTCCGAGGATTCGAACGCTTCCAAAAAAGAAGACGATGTCTCCCTTACTCAGGAAGAGTGATGCAGAAGTGACTCGTGTGATCCCAAATATGTGGCATGAAAGCGAAAATGAATTTCACACGGCGAGCATTGGGTGGGGGGAGGGGGGCTTTACTTGAGGCGGAAAAAGTCCCGCTTGTTACATGATTGTCGAACCCTGTGTACCCTAGTTATACATTTCAATTTATAATTAGAGATTAATTTCATGTCTTAGTATAATTATATTGCTTAGAAACGGGTTTAAAGACTTTTTGCTCGGTTTATGATATTTGGAGACCTTTTTCTTCTTGATTTCCCCTATTTGGAGAGTTGTAACATATGTTTCTTCAAGTGGTGAATCTGTATTTTGAAGAGAATGAGTGTTGAAACCTCCTTGTTAAGAGAGGCATGAGTGTTGAAACCCTATCCTTACTTCATCATTTCCCCATTTGCCTCCTGCTTTTTATTAGGACAGCCACCAAACTGTTGTTCCGGCATCCGTTTTGTTGTCTAACGACAGTTTTTTGTCATTTCTCAACCACTGTCGGTGTTTCCATTTTGGCTCCTCATCCTACAACCCTCCTAACCCATCTCCTAGCCTTCCCACACCGACTAGTTGCCCTAGTTCAGTATCATAATGTTTAGCAACTATCTCATTGGATATGAAATTTCTGACCTCAACTCTAAAGGAACCCAATAGCAAAGGGAACATTGATATTATTTTCCATAAACAAGAAAAATATCGGAGTGATTGGCTTGCTATAACGATGCAGAATGCAAAATTGTGGCAAAACAGTGATGACCTTTAAAGCTATGGGAAAAATAAGAGGAAAGGACAAATTCAAAAACGAAGGCTGTAAGATCAGCCCAAGGGAAAAAAAATTTAAAAGCTCTGACACCATGACAAGAAGTGAAGAATTGGTTTAGTATTTAAATTCAAAAGTTTAGTAAAATTTATAGAACTCTATGAAAGCCTCTAATAGGAAATATATAAAATTGAAAAAATAAATATAATCATAAAATAATTATGACAATCACATGGATTAGTGACTTGGTTGTTGGGATCCTATCAGTCCATGAGATGCAATGAAAAAGGAATAAACTGAGGTCAGAAGTCATGCAGTGAAATTTCAACAGGCATTTCCATAGTTTGATCACTTAATTGCGTATTCTCTATTCTTGAGTTTGTTCATTTTATTTCTTTGTTAGTGGCAATTATATGAAATAGGATGAATTACAACTACCTACCACCACTTTAAATATCCAAGCCAATTAACTTAAGTAAATTGCCAATACCCAAATTGTCTTTAAATTTCCATGTTATTGAGAGTATTGTTCCACAAGAAAAATAACCTTTAACCTTGAATGATTTCAAATACAAGAAAAAGTAGAACAATGTTTTTTTCTGAAATCTTACAGTTTTTGGAATTTATTATTCAGCTATACATTAATTAAGAAAACAAAATATTTGCTTCTTGCATGTCAATCATGCATTACATTAAATTTTCATTTCATTACATTTAATTTTCCAACTGGCTGGAAATTTGATTTTTTTTTTGTTATATAAAATATATCATTGCATATCACGCCTACAAAATCAGCATCATTTCATCAAATAGAAAGCTCAAAGAAAAAAGGTGAGGAAAAAAATTTTAGTATAAACAATAATAGGGTTTGAAAAAATAATAATGCAAGTATTATACAATTATTATACAAAATAACTAAATGACAATCATCAAATCCTAGAGATGACCATCACATCAGAAGAGTTTTAGGTCATAGAAACTTAAATTAGCTGGAAAATCATCATAGAAATGATTATGGAGAGTCAATATAGAAGCACTCACTATTGATAGTATTCATAATCTAAACAAGCTTTAGATTGCACCCAAACTAATGAATTATTTGATTGGATAAAACTAAAATTTTATTTTTTACCCTCAAACTGATAGGCATGTCAAGGTGGTTAATAGAACCCTAAGAGACATACTAGAATATCTGATAGGAAAGAGCTCAAGTACCTGGTCTTTGCATCTTCCAACTTCAGAATTTTCTTTTGACAATATTATTTCAAGAACTACAAAGGAAATACAATTTGAAATAGTTATAGCTACAACCCTAGAAGACAAATTGATACAATTGACATTCCATCTCATACATTTTCAAATTTAATATGTACTTTTGTTAAATTTTTTTAGGCCTTTATGATAATGTAAGATGTTCATAAAATAAATAAAAACAAAACTGTAAAGTGATATAGGAAGAGAATCATATTTTCATTCACATTGATTATACCTCTACTAAATAGAAGAAACTACAAGTAGGAACATATGAACCTTTTAAAATCAGTAGAAAACTTGGACTTAATGCTTACTTTATTAAATTGACACATGACTGTTTTCTAAATTCATTTTTTTACATAAAAGATCTTGAACCTTATATTAAATTTGCAGGTAATCATGATCATCACTTGCAAGTACCCACATTCTTTGAGGGAAGTATCATTACTAAGAAGTGCCCATAGATCAAAAGACTACAGCAAAGTCTCTAGTAAGGTGAGAAAATCAATCACCTATTGAGGACACAGATTACAAAATATGACTTGTGGAAGAGAGCGCCAAATAATTTGAACAACTACTAATACTTCTACTCAACAGAAAAGAGTTTTTTGGGATCAAATAAAATTGATGCAACGCATCAAATGAAGCATAGCTCATTTACAATATCCCAAACTAAATCCAAATTTAGTTATGAAAATTATAGCTTTATCACTGAAATTATAAGTTGAAACTTTGATGTAACTTCGAATTTTAAAATTTAAATTACAATAAGCGGTTATTTGTTAGTTGGAAAACAATTTGAGTGGTTGAAGTAAAGTTCACTCATAGAGCAGGCCTGGCCAACTGTTCCATCCTTGGTGATTTAAAGATGGTGCCTCCCTCACTCAACTCCACCAACCGCAAGTCAACCATTTTCCCCCAATGGGATTTGAATTTTCATTTACTTAATGAATTAATCTCAAAATAACTTTTGGCTCATGTGATAAATTTGGGAAAAATATTACCCTAAGAGACATGAGGTCAACTCCCATACTCTCCTTTGATGAGAAGTGTAATATCTTATATGTTTCTTCTTACTTTCACATCTAAGTACAGCACTTCCTCTCATCCTCCGCTTAAATTCCATTAACTGGACTTTGTGCACTCCCTCTCCATCTCCATCTCATGCTATAGAAATCCACAAGAGTTGAAGCTCTCGATTTAGTCTCTTCTATAAACCCTAGAATGTCTCCTTCTCCCTCGCACCACCACATTACCTTCTTATTCATCCCTAACCCCTATATCACATCCTAGCACTATTTCCACATGCACTTCAACCAATATCTGAGCCATTCCCTTAACCTTAAATCCACAAACAATTCCTTAATCAAGACTACCACCCAGTCAACAACCTTAAACATCCAAACTGTGGCCTTCTTCTACCTGTTTCATTAACTCTTGTTGCCACCCTCCTTCCACATTCATATAGCTGAAAGGCAGATCATTCCATTTCTAGCAAATCCAAGGTCACGGTAACAATCAAAAACTTATCTTTACCATAGCATTCAAAGCAATATCTACTGCTATAAGGTCCAACTATCTAAGACACGTGCCTGCTTTTGGTGGGTTGGGGTCAGGAAGAGGGTGATTGGAGGTATTTGCATATGCATAATTTTTGTTTCTTTCTAGCACAAAAACTTTTATTAGGATACAACTAACACACTAAATATGACCAACTATGAACAAATGAAATGTCTATGCTTTGTAAGCCTCCAAAAATATGCTTTCAAAACGATTATTTCAATCCTAGCAAAAATAAATATTCGCAGCTGCACTTAAATACTATATTCAATCTATTCAATGTGACACTCATTCACAACCAAAAGACTAAATATAATCTCTCCATCAAGTAATGAATCACAAAAAAATTTTCAGCAAAAGATTTTATCAAGAAGGCAAAACAATTTTTACAAATAGCTTATTGGCTAGTGATTCCTTTAACCACAAGCATAATCATTCATGAAATAGTTCAAGGTAAACGTCCTAATTTCGTTCCAAGAAATTGGCATTAAATCGGTCTGAAGAAGGTCAAATCTATGGCAAAGCCTCAATATCAACTCAAGCATAAGCCCGCAACATAATTTCTCATACTGATTGAACCTCTTCATATATCAAAGTGACATGAAACCTAGCATATGGCTGCAAAGACAACGCTCACCTAATCCCTGATCCAGTGGCAAAGATAAGGATAGTCTGCGCGTCGTCCGGAGAGGAGATCCGGTCGATCTCGAAGCCTCGCCCCATGACGCCGCTCATTTCAACGACGTCCCCGCTCTGAAGGCAACAGAGGAGCTGGGCAGTGGATCCCTCAACCCTCTTGACCAGGAACTCGAACTCTCCACGGGTGGCGGCTAGGGAAGGCGGGGAGGCTATGGCGAGGAAAATAGGCTTGGCGTGGACGGCCGAAGGAAGGCGGAGTTGGAGATACTGGCCAGCGGTAGTATGAGCGGAGATGAGATCAGGGGAATCGGAGGCGTCGATGGAGATGTGGAATAGGGAGGAATCCGCAGAAGCGGCGCGTACGAGGGACAGAGGAGCCTGGGTCCAGGTTGGGGAATCCTGCCGAACGGAGGCGGCGGCGACGGCTAGGGAGACGAGGCGGCGACGGACGTGGAGGAGGGGGGACATGGAAGAGGGGAATTGCGAAGCTAGAGCATGGAAGGGAAAAAGCGAGGGGTACGCGGGGGAGAGAGTAAGGGTAGTCATCATTGGAGGAGAGTTTGCAGGACGCTTTTGTAGACTAGACGAAGCTGAAGATAAGTTGATCAGAGTGGATTTCTCCAACTCTTTTTTTTTTATTATTTAGGTTTTTTTCTTAACTTGGTTTATATTTTGTTAGGTTGAAAGGCAATGTGCTGCTCATTTTTCCTTTTTCTTTTTTTAAGTTTCGAATTATGAAATCTTCATTCTTCACAACAACATGGCTGCATTTTGTTAAAAGGCAAAAGAAAATCTTTGCAACCTTCCCTAGATGCTCCATAAATTTCAAATCAATTCTACCAAATCAATTTAAAATTATGTATATATATATATATATATATATATATGATAAAATATAGACAAATTTACATACATATCACATAATTCTTATTAATTTATACATCTAGCATATAAAGTTTGATATTTGCTTTTATAACACTTGGGTGTAGTGCATGACAAGTGCATGAAGAGGATAATTGAAAGGTTGCACCCACCACTATTATTAAGGCAGAGGCAATAACCAAATTTTGAAAGCCGTTTTTAAGAATGTAAGGTGCGTTAGCGTGAATCATGAGAATCTAATTGTTTAGGGGTATTTAGCATGCTTGAAGGAATGGAAGGAAAATTATTGATTTGAATGAGGTGAGGCCCTTGGGTAGATTGAGTTACATGGGAATGGCTTAGTAGGAAAGAGGTATAGATTAAGCGTGCAATTGAGGCAGTTTGTGCTTATCCAAATAAGCTGCTCAAACACAATTTTCAAATGGTGAGACGACATTTTAAAAATACCGTTGCAGTGGGTAAGTTGACTCAAACGGAGTCTAAGAGAGTTAAAAGGTGGAGAAACATGGTGGGGGAGAGAAATATCTATAGATATATATAGACATTAATTATGGTATTTTAAGCAAATTAAGTTATATGAGATGTCTCCCATCATCATAACACATGTAGCTAATGAACTTTTGTTTCAAGCCACAATACTAACAATTCAACTAACAAGTATAGCTGCAATAGACAACTCAGACCCTTCATTATATGAAATTTTACAGAAGACAAACTTTTGAAATTACACAAACCCTCATAATTTTTCCCCTTCAAAACATTCTCACTAAAAAGTCCCGCTTCCTCAGACTGTTTGTGCAATATTTCAATCCCAGACAATACAACATCCAACAATTGATTTTGAAAATGCAACTGCAAGGTAATAAAACATAACATTAAAAGCTATAAATTCCAAAGGAAAAATCATCTCATAGTTGCAATGCTTGCAGACTTGGCAACAAGGTTAGGGGGCTTGATGGCTGTGATCTCTCATCGCGGAGGAGGAGAATGGTGACCGTACCCGATTCCTTGAGCCAGGCAGCTGCAATTGCACCAGTCGACACAAAACGGCCGATGTTGAATTGTTCCATATGAAATGGAGCACCGATGGAGTCGAGAAGGGTTTCGATGACACGACGAAGAGGGCTTGCACCAGTCACTTTGCTGTGCTTTCCCCAACCAGTAAGAATGCTGAAAGAAAGACAGCCGTTTGAGATCAAATTTAAGGGGTACGTAGTTCCATATCTAACACCCAATGTTTGATATTTCCACTTAAAACACCTTGGTGTTATAAACCTATGCACGAAAAAGTGTAGTTCACTTTTAAAAAAATAGCGGATGGCATTTTTATGTGAAATTAAAGATTTGATTGGTGTACATGCATATATAGTACATTTGTACTTTAAACCTATGCATGAAAATGTGTATTTCACTCTTAAAAAGTATTAATAGTGCTATTTTTAATGTGATATTAAAAATTTTGAGTGTCATCTGTGTGCATATAAAATTTTAGGTGTGAGATATGTAAATTCATTAGAATTGTGTGCTGGGTATGTAAATGCCCAAAAAAATACAATAAACATGCAAATTATAAGCATGGGAAACATTTATAAATCAGTTAAACTTTCAGTGTACCTAACAATTTCTGGCAGCTTCTGGCCTCTGGAGACAATAGCGCTCATGCGAAGAAGCCATGCATGAACCATAGCTTGCGCAGCACCAGAGGACATGAGATGCAGATCCAGGGTAAACTCATTCCATGCGTTCTCCCAAACTTGCCGCTGAACCCCTTCAACCACAACCTGCTGAGCTCGACGTCTCTGCAAATTATTAAGAAAAAATAACAGATCATAACAAGTGGCTGCTAAGCCATTTCTATAGAAAAGAAGTGAGTACAATTATGCAATTATATTATAGGAAGATTCACATATATATACCACTCAATTACTTTGTATTTATGTATCTAACACCTAATCTTCAATTTTTTGTTATATAGTTGTTACTTGACATAGATCAAATAGGGTGATGATTAAATCTCAATCAGCTTAACTTTTTTCAATATTAGACGTACTATCAATTAAGTAGAGGAAAAGGAACAAGTTTTCTTTTATGTAGAGAAAAACAGTGAGAGCCATGTTTTGTTGAACATTCACCGCCTAAAATAAAAGCACAAAAGCCCGTCCCTTCTAAACAAATGGAGAGGAAATCAGTACAACGAAGCAAAAAAAAGTCATCAAAGTTGAAGCGAGGAAGATGTTTTTGGAATTATTGAGATGGCTGAATCATTGAATATGGTAGATGTAAACAATAGTTGCAATGAAGACAACGTTGCTATAATGTTAGACCTGATGCAATGAAAACTATTGAGTTGACCGCAACAATTATAGCTTTTGTTGGTCCATGAACACAATGTGATGTATCGGATTTCATAAAAGATTTGTCATTCTTTTTTTTTTTTATTTATGTTAGTTTGGTCTCCGATTTGGCCTATCATAGTACAATTGAACACCAAATCATAAGATATTGGTTTTAGATTTTTGAAGTCCCAACAAGGGTAAAGGATTCCAAGAAATTTCATGGGAGGAAAACCAAAAAGAGAACAATATTTGATATGATATATTTTACAGGTTAATATGAATAAAGGTGAATATGGAAATACAACCCCAACAAAAACAAATCACAGTTGGCAAGATATTCAACAACCAAAGACTAATCAAAAGAAAAAAAGAAATAACATCCACCATCTCTCTTGCTCGTAAGAAGCGAATATACATAGTATTAATTTTCCATATTGCCCTCTAAAGATCAATCTTTATCGCACCTATAAAACAAACCAAATTGATTTCTAAGTAACAAAGGAAAATATAATAATCTGAAAAATTGATATAAATATGTTCTAAGGGAGCACGTACCTGTCCGTAATGCCAAAGCATATCAGTAAGAGCATTGTAGAAACCAGATGAAGTAAGGTTATCCATGCAGCTTACTTCATCAAATAGAGAACGAGCTCGAAGCCAAGCATCACTACAGCCCACCAAAAGCCCAAGTGCAACCCCATAAACAAAGCTGTCGAACAACCGAAGTTGCTCTAGCAATAAGGATGCATCTTCGAAGGAATCACAACGACTGTACAAGAGTTTAAACACATCAGATGTGAGGCCTAAAAGCAATAAGATATAAAGTTAAGAATAGAAGACCGTGATCTTGAGTATCCATGCTAGCATTATAAGCAGTTTTTTTTTAAGTTGGATTAATATTATAAACAGTTTTTTAAGTTGGATTAACATTATAAACAGATTTTAAAGCTAGAGTAATCACGCAACATTCCAATTAGAAGCACTTTGGATGTGTCCAGAATGTTAATAAGGAGACCCTCTGAACTACCCAACGTAGAAAAGGAATACAAGCTGCAGCATTAGTGCCATTTTTAGAGGCAATCAATGAAAAAAAAAAACCGGCATTTGAGGAAAAAACTATAGTGATTATATAATTATTAGGAAGACTTACATAAACATCACTTAATTTTTTTCTGTATTCACATGTATAACACCTAAATTTCAATTTTTACATATATGTCACCTTACCTATGCATGAAAAAGGTGTACTCCACCTTTTTGAAGTTAAAATGGCGGTAATTATTGCCTCAATGATATTACTTCCACTGCCTTGACTTCCTACTTTATTTTCCTTTATCATTAGCACAATAAATTAGTTTGCCGTCCACCTCAACATCTTCAAAGCTTCACAAATGTATCATTCTCTATTTTAAATTTTAAATTAAGCTTTTGAATATGATTGGCATCACTGTATTCTCGTTCCCTCATCATTCTCTTCCCGTAGACTTGTGCCTTTTGACTTGATACATGCTGACATCAAGAAATCAAATCGAGTCAACTCATCGGGGTTTTGGTTATGTGGTTTCCTTCATTAGTGACCATACAAAGGTTAATAATGTTTACATGTTGGAGTGAAAAACAGATGTTTTCTTGGTATTAGATATATGGGAAATTTGCATACCTAACACACAATTCATGTGTTTTTATAAACTTTCATATTTACATACATAGCCGCACATTGTTGCCTGAAACCTATGCATAAAAATGTGTTTTACTTCCAAAAAGTGGTAATAGTACTATTTTTTATGTGATATTAAATATTTGAGTGTTGCGTGTGTAAATATGAAAGTTTAGGCCTGAGATATGTAAATACATTACAGTTGCGTACTATGTATCTGAATGCCCCTAGATATACTTTATTAAGAAATAAAAGTTTAATTTTTTATTCAAATTAAAACCCTTTACATTAATAATGCTCTTAAATATCAGCAATCTCCTTTAATTATTAAGCATCAACCATCATGTTTATATGCATCTCAACAAAATAAAGTATTTGAATGTAAGCATCAACATTTTTATGATATCAGTCGCACCTTAATGTTTCACATGCATGTTACCTAACATTTCTTTGGTGTCATTCCAATTGATAGTTAAATAAACTTGAGTGTCTACTGCTCTTGGTGGTGCTACCCTCATTCTAAGCTTTTTATATTCGAAAACTTACTTTTCAACTTACTCCTAGAGTTTTCAACCATATTTATCGTATCCACTCTCTTCGCTGACGCTGACTTTTGCTTATTTGCTTTATTTTACAGAATGAGATTCTTACTTACTTTAAGGCTTAATTTGATTTCTTCTTTCTACCAACAAGTTGGTAGAAAGAATTGGCCAATTTTTCCCTTTATTTTCCAAATCTTGCTATGAAAAATTGCTTTTGGAACAACATGATAGAAATTATCGTTGAGAAAGTAGCTTTAAAAAAATATATAAAAATAAGGTGAAAAAGCACAAGTTATGCAAAACAAAAGCCTAATATTTGTAGAGCTTATTTACTAGGTATCTTGTGCTTACCATTCATTTGCAATATACTAAAAGGGGCCTGCCTTCCCCACAATGGCATAAACAAATTTTGTTAAAAAAGAGAGTAGCAAGCTCTTACCTACAAGCATTCAATATAGCAGAGAAAGTTACAACATTTGGTGTCACTCTTTGTTGTATCATTCTCTGAAACAATCCCAAAATGCAAAACAAGTCCTCGGATTTCTTCATTGCTCCTTCCACCATTGGTTTCACTATTTCTTTGGTCAGATTTCCAAAAATCCTAACAATTTGATTGCAATCTCCCTCAGCTTCTACTACCCTATTCTCAATACCTCCCTGCACAAAAATCCTTGACTTACCAAAACCATCAATGATGGTATTATAAGTTACTACATTTGGTTCAATTCCAATATGTGTCATCTCATCAAGCAACCGCACCGCAAGCTTCACCAAGCCATTCTTAGCAAGCATATCTATAAAAGAGCTGTATAAAACTACATCAGCCTTCAATCCTGATTCCTTAAATTCCAAGAAAACATTAGCAGCAACTTCATACATGCCAGCTTTTGAATAGATATCCATTAAAGTTGAGTAAGTTAACACATTTGAGGCAACTCCCCTCTCCCTCATATCCCGAATCAAATAACTTACAACATCAAATCTTCCTTGCTTCCCATACCCAGTGATCAAAGAATTATAAGTAATTATGTCCTTCTCTATGCTCATAACTTCCATTTCCTCACAAACTCCTGTAATTTCCTCATACCTTGCAGATTTTACAAAAATAGAAAGCAACGTATTGTAACACACACGATCCAATTGAATCCCCAGGGACTTCATCTCCATATATAAATTAAGCGCTTCTTCATGTCTGTCCAGCTTGGCGTATCCATCCATGAGGGTGCTGTAAGTAACAACATTGGGCAGGACATTGTTGGCTACCATGTCAGGAATAACATCAACAGCAAATTCCATATTACCACCCTTGCAAAGCACATCAATGAACGTGTTATAAGTATAGATATCTCGACCAATACCCAGATCAATCATTTCATCAAAAAGGATGCGGGCATCCTCAAGCCGTCCAACATGGCTGCACCCAGCAAGGAGAGAATTGAATGTCTTCCTATCAGGTAAAATTCCATCTTGAAGCATCTCTCGATAGAATCCAACAGTTACTTCAAAGTCAACTCCACCTTTCCCGCAAGCATCAATCACAGCATTATATGAAATATTATTCGGTCTCACACCGGATGCCTTCATCAACGTCAAAACTGATACAGCTTCGGAGGACAGCCCATTCCGAGCATAAGCAGATATAAGTGCAGAATAAGCATAGACGGTGTTGCCGAAACCTCGGGCTACGCCGAAATCAAAAACCTTCCTTGCAAGATCATGCCGGCCCATCTTGCCAAGGACGCCGATGGCAGCCGTGAGGAGTTTACCCTTCTCCGTGAAATTTCGCATCAAAGGAATTGAAGAAAAGAAGAAAGCAAGGACCTTTGGGGCGCATTTATCCCTGTTACCAAGCTCATGGAGGACAAAACAGTAATCTTCGGGGATTTTAAGCTTCTGTTGGGATGAGCTAAAGGTACTTACGAGGCCCTGCAGATCGTCGGGACTTGAACGGAGGAGCCGGGCAGTGATGTCCGCAGCTGCCAGAGATGCGCTCCGTTGTTGAGAAAAGTGGGGCCTAGGAGAAGAAAGATTCCTCTTTGAGATAACTTTAGTAGTTCGGTTTTTTCGGAATTCCGGGCCAAGCAGAGGCAGAGAAAGATGATGACTATGAAGGCTAGCGGAAGAGGAAGGTGTCAGCACTTTACCATGGGCAGAACTAGCACTGCAATAAAAAGAGCTACTAACTACCGAAGAAGAAGAGGACTGTAACCTATGGGGTCTATTTTGTGGCTTATGGATATGGTTTTTGGGATTTGAATGAGGACTTTGGTAGGGTTTTGCAGCGTTTATGGAGTATGGAGGAGTAGAGGAAGCCATCTCTAAGTTTTTTTTTTTTTTTTTATGCCAAGAGAGAGACTGAAAAAATAAACCTACAAAAGAAGCGATGAATGCTGTAGAGAAAAACCAAAAAATAAAAAGAAGACGACTTTATAGATACAAGTCAAACTGTCATTTTTGCATAACAGGAGTCGGGAATTTGTGCAGAGAAGGCTTCATTAGGAACTGCGGTGGATTTGAAAGAGAAGGGGGAAGAAGAACTGCGTGGAATCAAGGTATGAGGGACAGCGGCATGAGCATGAGCAGCGGAGGTCGCAAGGAGTGGAGAAGAAGATTGTTTGTGGCCTGGAGAAATGGATAAGAAAACTAAGAGCTGGAGATGCAAGAGGCGTAGATTAAAAAAACGTGTACTTGCTCGGTAAGATAGCGCTGTAAGACGAGCAAGTATTTATACTTAGCGGGATCTACGTACTCATACACAATTATGATCAAAGATGTAAAAAAATTCGTTCGCCAACGTGTACTTGCTCGGTAAGATAGCGCTGTAAGACAATACGAAGTATTTATACTTAGCGGGATCTACTTAATCATACACAATTATGATTAAGGATGTAAAAAAATTCTTTGTTCGCGAATAGTTCATGTTCGATTCGTCAATGAATTCGCGCTTGATTCTCTCGATAAGTAACAAGTCGAACGTGAATAAGTTTTTTCGTTCGGTTAGATAAAAGAATAAAACACGAACAATAATGTGTTCGTTCGTGTTCGAATCGTTATTTTTCGAAATATAAAAATAATTTAAAATAATTATATATATAAACATATTAATATTAGAGATGTCAAACTAGTTTGTCGTTCGCGAACAGTTCGTGTTCCACTCGTTCGTTAAGAAACGAACACGAACAGCGACTTCACGAACAATTTAGAACACGAGCTTATTTCAAACAAACTAAATTTCAAATGAATCAAACACGAACAGAAGCTCTGCTCGTTCGTGTTCGGTTCATTTACATCCATAATTCTGATGTAATTTATATATCTAACACTTAAAAATTGTAATGGATTTATATATCTGATACTTAAAAATTAATATTTATATTTACAATATCTTTATATTAAATTATGCATGAAATCATATATTTCACTTTCAAAAAATGACGCAGAGGAGTTCTACGACAGAGGGCTTGCGAGCAATTCAGCGAAGGGTTCAGTGACGCAGAGGAGTTCCGCAACAGGCTAAAGATCGCGCGACGGTTCTGCAAGAGGATAAGTGATGGATTTTGTACAAAGGAATTTGTGCGAGCAATTCGGCAACTGAGGCAGAAGAATTCACAAGAAAAGTTTGCGGTATAACAAATTTTAAATGGCAATTTCTGGTGCAAAATTCAAAGTGGTGAAGTTTGATGGAACTAGAAACTTCGGATTGTGGCAAACAAGGGAGAAAGATTTATTGGCACAGAAAGGAATCTTGAAGGTTTTATGGGCAACAAAACCAGATACCATTGAGGATAAAGATTGAGAAGAATTGCAACAACGAACGACAACAATCATATTCTTATGTCTGACATATGAGGTTATGTATCATGTATTGAATCTAAAATCTCCATGAGAGATATGAAAAAAATTTGAAACTCAGTTTATGTTCAAATCTCTAGCAAATAAATTGTATCTGAAGCAAAAACTATATTGACTGAAGATGCAAGAAAGTTCTGATCTGACGCAACACGTGAATATTTTTAATCAAATAATCACGGATTTATCACGACTTGATGTGAATATTGAAGATGAAGTTCGAGCAATGATTTTATTGTGTTCATTGTATTCCTCTTATGACACGCATAGTGACTACTCTTACATATGAGAAAAAAACAATCAAAGTTAATGAGATTACTGCAGCATTGTTAGCTCATAACCAATGGAAGCAGCATGCATGGGAAAGTTCTCATGATGATAGTTTATATGTTAACGGTAATCATGATCGTGGAAGGAAGAAATAGAAGGAGGGTTCTGGAAGACGAATTTCTAGATCAAAATCTAAAGGCAAAAAGATGATTCATTGCTACGAGTGCAAGGAGTCGGGTTATATTAGGAAAGATTGTCCAAAGCTCAAAAAGCGGGTTAAGCAGAAATGTGATGTATCATCCAAGTCTGTAAGTATGATGATGGGTGACAATTCAGATTGCAATGTTGGTGATATGCTTTCAGTTTCATCAACTCGGTTCATGAATGCATGCATGGATTCTTGATTCAGAGTGCTTTTATCACATAACACCTAACATGGAGTGGTTTACTTCATACAGGTCATATAATTCGAGCTCTGTTTATTTAGGCGATGATAGATGTTACAATATTATTGATATTGGTGATGTCAGGATTAAGATGTATTATGACACTGTTATAACATTATGAGATGTCAGTCATATTTCATATTTGAAGAAGAATTTGATTTCTTTGGGCACTTTACATAGAAATTGTTTTATTCCTAAAGCAGATGAGGATAAGAAAATTATCATAAATGTTAAGGGTGCACTGACTGTGATGAAAGGAAAGTTAATTGCAGGTAATATCTACAAATCGTTGTGAGTATCGTTATAGGTGTTCATTTTGTAAATCAGATGATGAGAATACAAAACTATGACATATGCGTCTGGGTTATCTCAGTGAACGTGGGATGGATGAATTGCATAAAAGAAATTTGTTACATGATGTTAAAAGCTACAAGCTAGATTTTTGTAATTTTATATTCTTCAAAAATAAACTAGAGTAAGTTTCATGTTTAAAAAGCCCAAAACTGAAGGAATTCTTGATTATGTGCATTCTGATGTATGGGGTCCTACCAGAGTATCGTCATTGGGAAGATCTCTGTATTATGTTACCTTTATTAATGATTTCATTAAAAAAGTTTGGGTTATTTATTAAAGCGGAAATTTGAAGTTTTGTTCAAATTCAAGCTGTGGAAAGCTGAGGTGAAGAACCAAACTGACAGAAAGATCAAGTATATGAGGTCTAAGAATAACACAAAATACATAGATTTGCAAAGGATGAATATGTCCATAACTGAAAGGGCGAGATGAATGCAGGGCTTCCTAAAAATTTCTAGGCAGAGGCTGTGAATACGACATGTTATTTCATCAATAGATCTCTCCGGGCATCATTAGGTGGCAAGGTTGCATAAGAGGTATGAACAAGTGATGCAATTAACTTTGATCATTTATAAATTTTTGTTGTTCTGCTTAAGTGCATGTACCCAGTGACGAAAAATCAAAACTTGATTCAAAATCCAAGAAGTGCATCTTTCCGGGCTACAAGAAATGTTTCGAAGGATACAAGTCTTAGGATTTAATTGCAAAAAAGATGGTGATTGATCCACCTTAAAATTACTTACTTTTTATGCACATTTTGAATATATTATGCTTTAATGAAGAGCATTTTTTTATTGCAGGTGCAAGAAAAAGAGTTTAAGAGTAAAAATGAACAAAAATACATAAAAAAGGAGAAAAATGGGCTAAATTGAAGAAAATTATTAAAGTACCTGAACTGGTGTCTAGGCGTCAGATACAAAAATTGGCTGGCGCTTAGGCACAACAATTGAGCGTCTAGGCGTCATCGTTACTTTCGAGAAGATTCATTGAATGAGGCTGAATTTTGATAAGAAGTCTAAAACAAACCTTTGTCATTTTTGAAGCTCTATAAATATGGATTAATTCCAAAGGGCTAAGGGGTCGGATTTAGAGAGTATCATAATGTGAGTGTGTTAAGTGCGTGAGAAGTTTTTTTGTGAGTCTTTGTTATTTATGGAGTTTGTGAGTCATGTAAGTGCAGTTGGAGTAAGAGAAGTTAGAGAACTTCAAATCAGTGATTGTGAAACATTCAAGATAAGTATTGGTATTTTTGTCATTAAGTTTTGTACTTTAGATTGCAGTTTTATAAATATATTTTGTTTTGTTATTCTCATGCTTTGTGAGTAGTTTTCTTTTCTTTCTCCTTGCAATCTGAAGTAATTAAGTAAGTGATTTTTTATTTTATTTAAAACTTCTTTTATTCCTAAAAACTGTGATGATATTTTTAACGTTCCTTCATTTACTTTATAAATTGACCATGTATATTATTAAAACCTGTTGAGGAACTTAAGACCCAAAAGAGCTAAGATTTCTTGACTTATAAGTATCACATTCTACCCTGAAAAGAGCAGTCAGGATCGTCTAAAGAGGGGTGCAAATAAATTGGGAGATAAGCTTTATTGGGTGTATAATTGATGTTTCTAAAGTGACATGCTAGATTTTTTTATTAATTTGGTTTGGAGATTAGACCTAAGGGTCATTAGTAGGTATTATAAAGATGACACAGTAGGTAATCTAGAAGCGAGAGACTAGAACCTACCCAACACCACTATACATGCTGACACCAATTTTAGATTAGTTAATGCTCTTTGCACAATTCGAAATAAAGTAAATAAATATGCATGCTCCTATTTGTCACAATACCACATCTAAGTTTCTAAATAAATTTTGAAATCCTTTACTGATTATGAATTATTGACAATGAGAAAGTTTCTTTATATATATTGTTTAAGTCATTACATTTACTTTTATTTGCATATTGTAGAATTTAGTAAACTTAATTTTCATTTTTTGATAATTGTTGCAATTTTAAGTAAAGTTTTCTTAAAGTCAATTTTTTTTATTTCATTTTATTGTTTACCTATTTTTTGCCTCCTCATGGGATCGAAACTGAGGTTTTTAAAGAAAATTTTATATTATTTGAAAATATACGTATATTTACGTAGTGGTCATAGTGAGAAAACTATTTCTTTAATCATATTACATTTGTTCTCACTAGTAGCTAAATACAAATTGGGTTAACTTTTTAGCATATTAAGGAGCATAAATATCTCTGTAATTGCGGGTCGGGTCAATTATCAGTAGAGATGTCATTTTTTTATGAGCAATATATGTTGCAGCGTAATCAAGACAACGTGTCAAAGAATAGTTCCAGTTCAGATACAGTGCAGATGAATTTTGATGTGCGGTTTGTTGTGTGTTGTTTTTGTAAATATTTTTCAATATTACAAAAGACACACGACAACACTAATAATAAATATGCAATTTAATCCCAATAAAAATAGCTTCAGTGGAAATAATTTTATCTTTTAAAATCTTTAAACTGTCAAACCCATAATAATAACGCAAGTATACATATCACTCAAGTAATAAATGACTCTAATAGAATCTTAAGTATCGATTCCATAGGAAGTTGGAAATTCTTACTATAATGCAAAACAAAAAATTCAAACTACAAAATTTAAACATGAAATTTAAATCTAAAGTAATTGAGTGTATGTTATATAAAATGCAGTTTAAAAAACTAAATTAACTAAACTATTTGCTAAACTTCAAAGGTAAACTTATAAACTAAACATAGTTTCTGTGACGAAGGGTTCAAATTTAATAAAACATCATTCACCTTTATAATGAGTATATGAATTGTGAATAAATTAAAATGATATATATATATATATATATATATTTGTATTGTGTCAAATTAGAGCAATCATATTTCTTACCCTCTTTCAAGTGTATAAAGAACAATGACCAATCCATAGTTTGGTCCCTAATTTTGTTGTTAGGTTGGGAGGAAACCGACTCTCACTCCAGAGCTCCCATTTCTCTCTCATTTGAGGTCTAACAATCTTGCATTGTTTCCAATCAACTTGACTAAATAGAGGATTTTAATCTGTCACATTAAAATCTCCAATTTCACGTCTAACAAAGTATATTTTTCTATTTATTTGCACTCAACCCAATGAATTATATTCTCACCTATGGAATTGAATGTGACTCTCACAATATTGTAGAAATCATAGCTCTTTTTGGATAATATATTTCTCAACACATAACATTTTAATTTGTCAAATCAAAAAGTAAATGAAGATCAGATTTCAAATTATCGCAAATTATTGACACTTAAAATCTTATAAAATAAAATCAATTATTCATAAAACCATATCTCAGAGTAGGGAGAATGATAAAGAAGACTACTCAAAATTCATGAAAAGAAAACAATAAAACACGAACTTCATATATAAAAATAAGTTTACAAAACAAAACAATAAAAGACACAACTTTCTCACACTCCTTCCGAAGCAAATCCCTAAAAGTTCTCCTTAAACACATTCCCTCTTTATAAGCACTCTCAATTATCTATTAGAAATGTAATGAAAAAGAAATCTCTCACTTCCCCTCTCCTCTTACAACCCTAGAAGAAAATCTCCAAGTCTCTCACTCTCTCTCAGACCACCACCAAACTCTCTCTCTCCTCTCTCTTTTTCAGCCCTAGACACCTTCTCTATTTAATTAGTAGTTGCCTCCTCTAAAAAAGAATTCAAAATTCCCTCCAAAATTCTCTAAAAAAGTCACACCCTTTGAATCCCGAAAGACATGTCCATTCTTTAAGGAGACATATCCCTTCATTAAAGAGACATCCCTTCATTAAAGAGTCTTCCAAAGTGTTTAGATGCATTGAATATCTCAATGGGACGCTTGAAATATTTGAAGCCTTCAAAATCCGCTCAAAATTTGTTCTGAAACGCCTTAATTCATCAAATATCGTCTCCGACGCTGAGGTAATGATTTGATGCTTCAAGCTCCAAGTTACTTAAGTCCGTGTTATTCTCGGTTCAGGCGCCAGCTCTCTGAAAAACGATGCCTCAGGAACCAGAATCACATAGTTCTCTATTTAGGCTCTAAATTTCCTCATTTTTGCTACTTTTGCTCCAAATGCCTAAAATTGATATACTTGCAATAAAAACATAAAAATACTCTTCTTTAAAGTGCAATATTACAAAAAATAAGCATAAAACGTATGCTTAAAATAACATATTATTTTGGTGTATTAGATTTAGAACAACATTCAACAACAATAAGAGAGCTGAAAGTCTTAATCCAACACATGATTATTATAATATAGATGACTTGCAAAATTATAATCTAACTAGAGATAGACAGAGACACCCCAATATAAGACCTTAGAGCATATTTGGTTATGAAGATTTGGTCTCCTGTGCACTTCTCATCAACAGTGACGACTCAGCTACCTTTGAAAGATCCATCACCAGCCATGAGAAAGAGAAATGGATGTGGGCAATGATTGAGGAGATGAATTCTTTGCAGAAAAATCACACGTGAGAGTTAGTTCAGCTCCCCAAGAGAAAGAAGTCTATTGGGTGCAAATGGGTGTATAAAAGCAAAGCGTTTTTCACAATTGTTCAAGGCTCTTTTGGTAGCAAAGGGTTTTTCGCAACAAAAAGACACAGATTATGATGAAATATTTTCTACTACGGTCGGACATACTTCAATCAGAGCATTGCTTGCATTAGTATATATTTGGGATTTGTATCTGGAGCACACAGATGTTAAAATTGCATTCTTACATGGTGATTTGGAGGAGAAGATTTACATGAAGCAGTCAGATTGATTCACTCAACCCGGGCAGAACATATGATTTGCAGGTTAAAGAAATCGTTACATGGGTTGAAACAATCGTTACATGGGTTGAAACAGTAGCAATAGTAGTACTTTCAAATGGCATGAGCTCATCTTCCCTCTTGAATCCCTCTCCAGAAAACATCTCTCAATTGGTGCATCATTTACATTAACTGCTACTCTGTTTTCAAGTGGTTTGGAATGAGCATGAATGTTACATCTCAAGTTGGGATGATGCTTGAAGTATTTGGCAGGTGTGTTCCAAAACATTTTATAATAATTACAATATTAGGGTCTTTGTTCTAGGATAATTTGTTGCTAGTACCCATTATGGGTAGTGCCAAGCCATAATTCTTCCACATCAAGTAGGGTGATATCCCTCTCAACAAAAAATCCTTGCTATAGTAGGCTTGAATAGGTTAAACGTGGTTATGTCCAATTTAACTGGTCTCCCTAGTGCAACTCTAATAGAGTAGAGGACTTTGTGATTAAAGGTAGCTTTATGCTAGGTAGTTTAAACCAGATTGAAACCACCACTTGAAGCCCCCCACTTGAAGCCAATGATACAAGCGGTTGGACTCCTACATGATTCATATTGGCTATATGCGATGTGAGTATGTTTGTTGTGTCTATGTTAAAAGCCTTGATGATGGTTCTATTATTTTTCTGTTATTGTATGTTGATGATATAATAATTGCTGCAAATAATATGGCAAAGAATATACATGGTGTTCGTAGTTTGAAAGGTTTATTGAGTTAGGAATTTGACATGAAAGACTTGAGTCTTACAAAAAAGATTCTTGGAATGGAGATTCATCGAGATAGATGCTCAAGATGATTATGTTTATCTCAACGTGGTTATGTTGAGAAATTGCTAGACAAGTTTGAGACGAGCAAAACAAAGTTTGTGAGCACTCAATTGTCAAATTATTTTAAGCTTTCTTCAGAACATTGTCCTAAGTGAGATAGAGAAATCAAAGACATTGTAAAGGTTCCATTTGGTAGTGCGGTTGGCTGCTTAATGTATGCAATGGTATGTAATTGCCCTGATTTGTCTCATGTTGTTAGTCAAGTTAGTAAATACATGTCTAAACCTGAAAGACGACATTGAGAAGCAATCAAGTAGATTTTCAGGTATCTAAATGATACCATGGGACATGAAATTATTTTTGATAGTCAGCTGAATGATTCTTCAGTTGTGGGGTACATGGATTTAAACTATGCAGATGATTTGGATGAAAGAAGGTCTACAACGAGGTATGTGTTTACTTTTGGTGGAGGGCCGATATGTTAGAAATCAACAATTCAGTCTATTGTGACATTATCTACAACTGAAACTGAGTACATGATAGCAGCTAAAGCTGCTAAAGAAGCCTTATGACTTACTAGGCTAGTAAAGGAACTGGGTGTTGAGCAAGGTGAAGTTCAGTTTCTTTATGATAGTCAAAGAGATATTTATCTGGCTAAGAATCAGGTGTACCATGCGGAACTAAACATATTGATGTCAGATATCACAAGATAAGAGAATTGATTGTTTTTGGTGAGGTATTATTGCAAAAAGTTCATACTAATGAGAATGCGACTGATATGTTGACCAAGCCAATTACTATCAACAAATTCTTGATTTGCTTGGACTCGTTGAATATTCACAATTGTTAGACAAACATGATGACCCAACCCACTTTTGGTGTGTAAGAAACTCCATGATGTATTTTCTCCTAAGGGACTGGATATTCACAGAGGTGGAGATTTGTTAGGTATAGCTCATATACGAGAAAAGGGACAAATGTTGGAGCGGAACAGAGCCAACGAGTGTAACGGAGCTCGCTAGTGGAGTGGAGTGGAGCGGGAGCATTTGTTTAATCAAAGGAGTTTTCGTTATGTGGGTTGGTTTCCCCCACGGTACAATATATGAGTAATTTTGTAATTACATCATGTACGCCATGGTTATATATATGTCTTGTTCCTAGGGATATGGTTAATTGGTTGTACATTTTTTCTGAAATTGAAAGAAAATCGTCGCCCTGCTCCCGCGGACGTAGACATGTATGCTAAATCTCGTTAAATCTTTATATTTTCTTCTGAATTTGTGTCGATTCTTACGTTTCTTTGTTCTAAAATTCTCAACACTAATTCAGTAGCAAGAAGCAAATGACGAAGGGATAATGCTTGTGCTTGATACGACTAGAGAAAAAAGTTGATTCAGTCCTCCAACAAGAAGAAGTAAAGTGATGGACAACTCAAGTTACAAAATGATCAAATGACCCAAATTCGAACCCATCTGACTAAAATGACATGAGCATCCGAGCTAACCACAATTAGAAAGCTGAGTGAATGCATCAATCTGCCCCTCGATAGAGCTTACCCAAGGAAATAATTTAGTTCCTCGCAATCATTGACTGTCCTGCCAGCACCCCCGAGGTTACTCAACAAGGACTGATAATTGACATCATAATATAGTCTTATATGCATCCTGAAGGGTCCCCTCGTCAATGGATGAGTTATTTATTAAGTTACGATGATTCATCATCTGCTCATTATCCTAGTCTCATCCTACTAACAGATGCCCCTCATATAAAGATAGAGGGTTGAAAGACAAACCAAATAGATTATTTGATAAAATCTTATTGATCGAGTCAGTACCGCCAACCTGAAAAGAACCAAGTTCAGTCGGCCGACTACAATAACTCAGCCCGGTCGACAGAACAGACCTTACCAAGTCAAGGTCAAGGAAGATAGTCGACCGAGTCTTAGGGTGACTGACCAATAAACTCGTACAAATAAATTACCTAGAACATATAGTAAATATCTCATTAAAGTAGGAGCATAAATGTAATATCACATATTGTATTATCACCTCTATAAATAAGAAGATCATTTTTATAAAAAAAATAATAATTTACAAAACGTTTTACTATTTTTTATCGTTTATTTTTGTGCACACCCTCCTCATTTATTGACAAATCAATATTCAACAGTTAAGATAATAAAAAAAATTATAAGGAATTCAAATTCACAACGAGTATAAGATGCCAACCATTGTAATTAATAGTTAAAATTTATAAAAATTTATTAAACATAAACAAAAACATCTTTTTAGTTAAATACGAATACAGCTAAAATCAGTTTATTTAAAATTTTATTTTAATAGAGTAGGATTCATTTTTTAAATTAGTTAAAAAATAAAAAATTAGAAGATTTACAGACATAATAAGTAAGGGGTAATTATTGTCCAAGACCTAAACTTTATTTTTTTGGCACGTGCCATCATATCAAATTTTAACTAAAACGATGGTATTTTTAATGAGATATGAAATATTTGGGTAGTATTAAAGTAAAAGGTCAAATTAGGTCTTTAATAGGGTGGTATCCGTGTAATTTGCCCCAAGCTTGCCGCACGAATGCTGTCGCCTCCTCTTCCCTCGAACACAAATTACCGAGGAGTTAGCTAGAGAAGGCATTAACGAGGCCAGCGGCGTGCGATGGAGAGTCCTCCTCTTCCCTCGAACACAAATTACCGAGGAGTTGGGCATTAACGAGGCCAGCGGCGTGCGATGGAGAGTAGGTTTGGAGGAATCCGAAGCAAAGGTAATTCTTGCGCGCTTCAGTTCCTTTAAATCCCTTAAACCCTTGATTTATGGCAAAACCGAGGAGAAACGGGATTAAAAGTCTGCAGGGTTTAAAATTTTCATTTTTAGCTGTTTTGCGATATTCAGTTTAAATCCTGCTACCGAATTCTCGTGCAGGATAGGTCTTCACGGATGCGAGCATGAGCGGGCTTTCGAACGTCTTCTCCGCCCTCAATTTGGACGCAGAAGACGATAAGGAGCAGATTGCCAGTCTGACTACTGCGTCCGGTATTGATGGATGCTCTAAGCGAATATCCGGTAAGAAAGGTATGGCTATTGATCTTACTGACGAAGCCTTAGCTACAAGCTGCTGAAAGCACCTTTTTTTTTTATCCAACATTATTCTGGTGGACTAGCTTTCTTCTCTTGTCGAGCCTTAGTTGATTGCTTAGTTTCCCTGTTTTTATATATTTGAATCGCTATTTTTTATTTGCACTCGGAGGATCTAGATTACCAGCATTCGTACTTGATATGCTTCAGGAGTTGCTTCGTATGCTAACAATGCCTTGCATGTGTTCGAGAAGAGAATACACCAAAGTATGAATGATTTGGTATCCTACTATATGCAGGATTTAAGAAAGATTCAGCTTACATATTGCCAAACAGAATTTGGCAACTAACAGTTTTGATAAATCTCATTTACCCATAAATCTAAGATTTATCAAATTACACAATTCATAGTCTTTAAATTATTTAAAAATTTCCCCGCTCACAAATCTTAAATTCTGAAGCAAGCTACAGACAAAATTGAGCTTTTTTCACACCAATCAGTTTCAAGGTTTTAATTCTCTCGAGGTTTAATAAAAATCCAGCACTTTATGGCGAGATAAACATACAAAAGAAGCTTGTTTAGCATTGGTTTTTTTTTCTTATAAATTCATTGTATCCATAAAAACATTGTTTTCTTTGGAGTAGTTTAACATGTTTTGTGCATTGTTTGTGATATTTGGATACTACATATGCATTCATGGAAAATTCAGTGGCACAAAGCCTTTCAAGAGGTCCATTAACTTAATTTTCACTACTTATTTTGTGGCAGGAGAAGGGGATAAACAAAACTATGAATTAACAGTGAAAAGGGCTCATTCTGAAAGTGATAAATCTCACAATAATATCCATCCATCATTGTCATCATCATTATCAGGAAGCTATAAACAACCTTTGGTATGGATTGACTTGGAAATGACAGGTCAGCTATGAATTTTTGCATTATGCCATTTTTTTTTGTGAGTATAGTGTTTAAATTCAATTTTTTGATGCACCATAAAAGTTTTCTAATTATAAACTAGATTAATAAACATAAGTGCCAAGCTTTATTGCACCTGCTAGATTTAGACATAATCCAACCATAATTTTGAGGTAATAAAAGAGACTGTGGGAGTAACTAGTGAAGATCTGCTATACAAAGAAGTTAGCATATGCACCGATAAGGAGTGGATAGTGTTGGCGTTTATTGATTGTTAAGGAAATATGTGGACCGAAACTAACATGACTAGAAGTTGTGCAAGAAAAACTGCAAAAGTAAGTGCATAAAAACTTTATCCAGCCATAATTTTGATTTATTGTATCCCCAGAATTATGGTTTCCCTTTGGCACAAAATCTCATTTAATTTTATATTTGATGTGATAAAGAGAACATTCTTAGTTTATGATATTGATTGTGTTTTGAGGTTGCAAGAAATGACATTTGTATTAGGATGGAGGGGGATTGATGGGATTGATGATTTGGTAGACCTATTTTGTCAGCAAAAAATGAAGTTGAATCGTATTGTTTGAGGAGTTTGATTTGCACCTGTTTATGTATATCAAATCGATTGGTGCGGGGGTGTATGCCAACAAGGAATTTCTGTCACAGTAATGTATGGAGTTCATTTCAAACGAAAATGGTCCAAGTGTAATAGTATTGCTGACCTTGATTTGGAGGTGGAGAGACATGACCACTGAAGGTTCAGTGATTAAGCTTAACTAATTATACAATAATAACTTGTTATAGGTATAGAGTAGGCTCATTGTGGCTTTTAGACACATTGGCTTGACTAATTACGCTATTATTAAAACTTGGATATTGCATTTAATATCAAAATACAAAAGTATAAAACTATGCATTTATAATTTTCTTTTTATCCCCCCTAAAAAGGAAAAAAAGAGTATGATCACTATCTACATGCTTTCCAAATAAAATTATAATGTAAAGTAGTTTCAACACAAAATAGAGCAGCCTTGCTGTTCTCCCTTTTGGAATAAAGTGGAAGAGCACCTATTAGAATTGTGAAAAGAAAATGAGATTCAAACAATCCTTGGGTTGATTGCGCCATGTTTTTTCTTTCATATGTCGACGAAGAAGTTGATGATCTTGATGTTAACCCTCTTAATGATAATCTTGTTTAGCATGAACAATCATGGATCAAAGATATTTTTGATGGAGATAGTAGATGCAAGTTTAACCAAGGTGTCATTCTAATGTTTAAGATGTTGTGTAGCTACAGCTTACTCATCCCGAAATCACTTATGTGCCTCCTTCACAAGAGAGGGAAGTAATCCCCCATCAACATTCGTCAACGAGGAGAGAGGGGAATACTAGCAGTGACGATGAGACAACCTGGACTGCACTTGAAGGCACACTAGCTTGATGATATTTATGATTTGTAATGCGCAGGTGCTTTTTAATGAGATGGCTATTATGCATGCCATATGTCTGACTCAATAGATATACTTGAAGGTTGGCCCCTTTCTCTTGAGGGTATTCGCTTAGTGATAGAGGACAATGCGCTGTATCCACAGGTTGTTTAATGTCAGAGGAATGAGTTATGTTAGAGTTAATCTTAAAAGATTCATCATTGGCATATAATTAAATTGAAATCTACACCCTAACAAACTGAGTTAAGATTTGAAAATTATAACATACGCAGACTATGACCAAATAATTTGGGTATAAGATCATGAAAGGTCGTTAATTTGTCCATTAACTTCAAATAAGTCCATGAGAATATGCTTTCCATATAGTTTGGACATCACATTGTAAGATCAGGCGATTTAGTTCCATTAGATATTTTTTTGGAGACTGCTCACGAAGGTGATTTTTAGATGCCACCGTTGAGATTGAAGAAGACATCATCAAGAGTTTTCGGATGAAGCTGGATGATATATTGAAGTTTATAACATTGGCTCAAAATACATATAACAATAAGGACAAAGGTTGAGTTTTGAAATTTTAACCTTAACATTAGATATGCTTGTTTTTGAAATTTATTTTAAATTCTGTGATAGGATAGATTTTGTTGTTATTATCTTTTAAATAAAAATTATCTTATTTGTTATCTATAGACCTTTTGGAATTTGTTTAGGATTGGATAACTAGGCCAAATTCTCTTTATGGTTGCCTTAGGCGAAATTCTTGCAATAAAAATCACCTCTAATTCTATGGAAAATCTTTCTATTTCTTTGTTTTCTCCATATGTTGACCCAAGTTTCCTCTCAAAACCATTAGCCAGAAACCCATGCAACGTCCAACAGGTCTCTAGTCCACCTCTAGGCTTTCCTCTGTATTCTGCCGCCACTGCTGCCATCAATAAATGCCATGAATTTACATGGCTGTCACAACCGAAGTTACCGACCCTGCTGCTGCTGTATCTGTAGAAATTCACAACTACCACATTGGACAGCTGAATTCAGCAATCAAGGACCAAACGCAATATGGGTACCTTGCAGTTCTGCTACAGGATGTCGTTTCAGGTTTCAGTTTATGGCAAATTAGAGGAGAAAAACAGTAATAAGTCAGCCACTGCCCAACATAAGGAGTTTGGATTTGAAGTTCACAACAAAATAAAGAGCTTTTTTTACTATGTACGGTAAGAAAGGATAATAGAGAAAAAAACATTGCCGTCAACAAGTAGAATACAAACAATGAACATATAACTTGATTCTCATAGCGTTAGAGCTTCTATCAAATCTAAATCAATCTAATCGAAAAGAAAAATAAGTTGACCGACAGACTCTTGTGGTAATGGTAGAAGGTTAGCATCAGATGAAGTTGGAATTAAAATATTCTCTTTTCATTTATGGTACAAACAAAAAGATACATAAGAATAGGAGAACCTCTTTCTTGTCAAGATTGATATAGAAAGACAGTTGGGAATAAATATAAATGAACTTTAGATGAAAATATGTGACGCCCCGGGTTCGGAAGGCGGTACACCTCGGCAACACAGGGCATGATGAAAAAAATTGAATATGTTTTGTATTTTGCGGCCACTGCTGCCATCTATAAATGCCATGAATTTACATGGCTGTCACAACCAAAGTTATGGACCCTGCTGCTGTATCTGCAGAAAATCACAACTATCACTTTGTATAGCTGAATTCGGCAATTAAGGACCAAATGCAATATGGGTACCTAGCAGTTATGCTACAGGATGTAGCGTCGACCGTTTTATCTTTAGAGATGGTCATTCGGGCTTAATTTAATGTATATATATAGGATTGTAATTATAAGTTTAGAAAATAGTAATATTTTAATTTTGAAAAGTGTGACCGAGCGGGCCTCACATATTGATAGTTTAGGAGCCTGAGCGCGATACCACAAGTTGTAGACTATCCCGAAGGATATGCATACAACTTATTGGTAGGTTTAACCACCTAAATTAAAAGATCGGTGACGTCCGTTTGGTCTGTAAAACTGTTTGGTCTGCAAAACCTTTTTATAAGCCGACAAGTTCCACTATTTAACATAGGAGATTAAATAGGGTTTATCTTAAGCTGAGTTCTTAAGCTCCTTATAGAGACAAATCCATATGGTTAATTACATCTTAAATGATCGAAATCACTTAAGCAGACTCTCGATTAAGATCAGTGGTTTTGCTTTTAAGATTGTAAAATTTAGGTTTCCAAGGATAAAATATGAGGGAAAATCAAAAGGGAATGACTCAAAATAGGAACAATTATTTTTGGGAGTCAATGAAGTGAAAGGTAGGGGATGTCACAGATATGGAGAAATCACGGTGACTTCCCAACTATCCAACGATTGAACCATGACCTTAAAGAAACATCCCACACTTCGTTGTCGCGATCTCGATCGTCACTCTCCGTCAGCTTGCTTTCACACTCCGCTTCTTAAAAAGACTGCTCTAAGACCCTTAACGTATCGATTATAAGTTCGGGATTGTAGGTGTCCTACTGGCCTATAACCTAAAAGTCCCCCGCAAGCTTGTAGAAACAACATAAGTTACAAAAATGAACATGCTACGAAACGCAGTAAACAGTAAACAACAATATTGCAAACATGAATTATATGTATATGCAGATGCCGTAACAAAAGTAAACGCTATAATGTAAAACAAACCTGCACACCTGATGAGACGATGACTTCTGAAAAAGACTCGAGAAAAAGCGACAGAAGATCCACAGTAATTCGAGAAAAAAAACCGTCAAAAACTCGAAAACTGTCAAAACCTCCAAGAAAATCCAAAGAAAAGAAATCACAAGTGCTTTACAAAGATTTCGAGAAAGCCGTAGGAAAACACATAAAAAATCTGATTTCAATAAAATCGTAGGAAATCACATAAAAAATCCAAAAAAAGAAAGAAAGCCGTAAGCATTCGGGTCGGGCTATGCTCAGAATTAGGTATTCTCGAGGGACTCCGAATGCAAGTATCGGTCAACCGTATGTATATAGTCTAACATTCAACTAGAAAGGTGTTCTACTATACCAAATTTGGTGGGCACTCCTTAGCCCAATACCGACGATTGACAAAGACGATCGACTTATATTATTTAAAATTTATATTTTAACATGCGTATAGACTTCATGCATACAAGAAAAGTTGTGTCAATTTTGGTGGTCAAAATACTTTAGAAAATGATGTATCCGTTCCTATCATTTTTTTTTATAAAAATATGATTGTCCACAAGTCGATCGAACCGTCGGGCCAGGATCACCAATAACCTAAAAAGGCAAGGGTGTCCTGCTAGCCTGATGTCAGTGAATAATATTACCATTCTACATTTCACCAGGTCCCTAAATCGGCGTGTCTCGATGTCGTAGGATGAAATATTATTCCGCTCTACCGCCGAATGTCTTTATCATCAAGACCTAATACCCCAAAACAACTGTCCAACTTACGACCTTGCTTAATGGTCCCATTTATTGTCAAAACTATATACGTGTACTAATGTGTTGGACATAAGTGCCTAAAACCCAAACCAAGAAGCATGAAAATTAAACCAATAAGACAAGAAATGAAAAAAAAAAAAGGAAAGAAGGCTAACCCACCTCCAAAATCAATTTAAGGAAGAAAAGCCAAAGCGGTAGGAGGAGTAACCTAAAACATCCACCCAATGGTACTTCTTGAACGAGCAATGAGATGAGCACACTTCCCGATGTTAGCCAGGAACAACTCTGAAACCCATGATTTAGAGATCTCTAAGCTATTCCCCAAACCTTTCCCAAATATCAAAAGATTTTTTTTTCCTTTTTTTTCTTCCATTTTTTATTGCAATCAATTCCTCAAATGAGGAATGAGATGGGCACACTTCCCGATGCTAGCTAGGAACAACCCCGAAATGCACGATTTAGAGACTTCCAAGCTATTCCCAAACCTTTCTCAAATAATCAAAGATTTTCTTTTCTCCTTTTTTTTTACTTTTATTGCAATCAATTCAGCCCTCAGAATTGGATCCCGAAACATCTCCAAACATTTAACAAATAATTCCTCAAAAAGGGGCATTTGAATTTTTCCAAATAACAAGAGTTGAGGTATTCCATTTCACCAACATTAAAGCATTTAATTCCACCTCGAGCCAAAAGCTTTCAATTTCATACAAACCCAACACTAAACCAGGAACCTAGCAAGTGCCCACTGCCAGGGGCAGCCAAGAGGGTGAACCGAGCCCAGCATAAAAAAAAAATTACAACCAGAAGCTCACGGATAGGAACAATAGAGGGAAGCCACCAACTCCCAACACAAGGGAACTACAGGCGACGACTCACGACCAGGAACAGCAAAGGGACCCCCAAACAGGTGCACAAAGGAACCAACAGAGACAAACAAAGGGCTCTCGGGTAGGGGCGGCAAGAGGAGCCACCAGACCCAAGCCAACAGCCACAAACTCACATGTAGGAGCAGCCAAAGGGGAAAGCCACCAGCTAACACCCAAACTAAACAAGAGAACACAACAGGGAGGATCACAACAGAGGAAGCAACACAGGGCCCCCAAAACAAGCTCCAAAAGTTAAAAAAAAATCAAATTTTCATTCAACATATATTTCGAATAGGGGGGCACCAACATGAAATAAAACCAAGCCCCAAAACTAGCTACTCAAAACACCAAATAGATTCCAACATATATTCGAACATGGGTAGCAGGCGTGAGGAGTAAAACCGAATTACAAAACCAACTTCTTAAAGCATTAAAATAGGTTGGAACATATATTCGAATTGGGGGAATAACAGGAAATAAAATCAAGCCCCAAAACCAACTGCTCAAAACACAAAACAGATTCCAACATATATTCAAACAGGAGCAACAACATAAGAACCAAAACCGAGCCACCAAAATAGTTGCTCAAAGCAAGAAACAATTCCAACATGTATTTCGAACAAGAAAGACAACCACAGGGAGCCAAACTGAGCCCCTCCTTTCAAAGATACCTCCCTTTCTTTCTTTTTTTTTTAAGCTTCTAATATTGGAAAATTAAGCATGCCAATGTCGTCTAACATGTAATTTGAATAAGAGAGTAACAGGAAGTAGGGAAACAAAAATAAGCTCCCAACAATAAAATTTTCCCTCAGCATGCATTTCAAATAGGGGGAAATAATAGGAAACAGAGAAACGACCCCTCCCCCACCCCCCCTACAACCAATCTTCCTTTCAACAGTGAATCGACTCAGCAAGGAGAAAAGAAAGAAGACCGTAGCCTTCAACATATAGGTACAAGGATAATAAAAGCATAAAAATAAAGCTTGCATGTATACATGGATTAAAACATGCTTTCCATAAACTACCATCTTAACTACCAACCTAAAACATTTAAAGCAGACCCAACATAAACATTAAAGGCCTAGTAATTGATGACAACGCCGCTATGAAATACCAATTAAGACAAAACGAAGCCTTATACATGCATTCCCCTATTTTAACGTCTCTAGCATGTGTCGAGCAGGGAAGAAGAGTAGAAGAGAGCAAACATACCTTGCCCGGGCTTCTGTAATCAACAAAAGAAAGCCACAACACTCCCGTACTCCAAGCTCATAAGCACCTAGCTGAGAAACGATTCCCGCAGAGTTTCTCCCACGCTCCCAAAATTCGTAACCTCACAACAAAACCCCCCAACAACCTCTTATACACGGAGAAAAGAGGAAAGAAAAGAAAATAAAATTCTCCAAAGGGATAGGCCAACCCAGTGCTCTTCCCAGCATAAAGAAATCATCGCAACCAAGGCCACAGAGGAATGAACTTGAATGAGCTTTCGGGAAGGAGGAGGATTGCCACATTCGTGCCTCAGGGAACAAGAGCGTCAGAGTCAACTTACCGTGAATGGATTCCCGCTCAGCGAGATGAAGCAAAAGAAACTTCGGGAAGCCGCAGATCGGGCAGAGGATGTCGAGAGAGGCGAGATCAACTCTTCGTTACGCGAAGAGGGAAAATAATCCCGAAGGAACGAGTGATTAGGGCTCAATCCAAGCTCAGACATGAAGAAGGGAACCAAGCCAAATGTAGAGGCGAATTAGGGATTTAGGGAAGGTAAAAGCTCAGCCCCTCCCTCTTTTACATATCTTATATTATATTAATAAATATATATTAATAATATAATATAAAGTAGTTAAACCCCCCGATTCACGCATGATCTGACATATCAAAATAGCTATCTTCGTTAGCTAATTTCGATGTTTCGAACCCGTCGACGCGATTCATTTTGTCATCCATGGTCGTTCGGACCACTTCGTCGACGGTCGGTTCAAAAATGCATCAAAATCAAATTCTTTTGAAATAATCGCTTGTGATCAATCGTAAAGCTTCTTATGGGGTGCGGGAGACATGTGTGCGTCGATGTGTAAATTGTGGTATTCATGCATCATGCAAACGCACGAAGATCGCGATGGGTTTTCCTAAGGTTTCAGATTCTAAGGGTACTCGACTCGAGTTTCGTCGCGCTAGTTTTAATCGACTCAACTAAGTGTTGATGATCTTAGAACCAGTAACATGAAATTGCGAAAAGTCAAGAAGTGACTTGAATTTTTAATCGGTGTGGGCCCCATACTAGTTATCTAAGAAAATCGGTAGAAGACCTTAAAGGCTAGATCCTAGACTCTAAAAAGAGTAAGAGACCTTACCAAAATTGAGGTTAACAAATGGACCCCCAATAGGTGTGATGTGCAATACAAACATGCCGCACCTATTGGCGTTGATCGGAGTGATCCAAAGGACCACCCGAAAGGATGTGACCATCATTGTCAAAGGACGAAATTTGATTGAAGTGAAGTTGAGTTTCCTCCGGGGATTAGCAGGAGTATATATATTCAAAATTTGCAGCCGTGAATTCAAAATTTTCAATTTGAATGTCAATGTAGTTTATTTTATATTCATCATTTTTTTCGTTTGAGAGGATAATTTGTGAATTTTTGAACGACATCGGGGGAGACTTATGGATTCATAGATAATTTTGAGAGGAAACTTGTCATTTCATGAGTGACGAGAAGAAATTTATGGATTTAGGGAAGATTGAGGTGGTAAATTTTATGGATTTGTGGAATATCCCGGGGGACAACTTTGTGGGAGATCAGATAATTTTGAGGAATATTTATGGATTTGTGTACAAGCCCGGGGGGACAACTTTGTGGAAGATCAAATACTTTTGAGGAATATTTATAGATTTGTGGATAAGCCTGGGGGGCCAACTTTGTGGAAGATCAGTTTGTGGAAGATCAGATAACTAGATCAGATAACTTTGAGGAATATTTAAGGATTTGTAGATAAACCCGGAGGGACATCTTCTAGATGAATATTTATGGATTTTTGGATAAGCTCGGGGGGACAACTTTGTGGAAGATCAGATAACTTTGAGGAATATTTATGGATTTGTAGATAAGCCCGGGGGACAACTTTGTAGAAGATCAGATAATTTTGAGGAATATTTATGGATTTGTGTATAAACCTGGGGGAGAACTTTGTGGAAGATTAGATAATTTTGAGGAATATTTATGAATTTGTGGATAAGCCTGGGGGGAGAACTTTGTGAAAGATCAAATAATGCTGAGGAACATTTATGGATTTGTGGATAAACCCAGGGGGACAACTTTGTGAAAGATCAGATAATTTTGTGAAATATTTATGAATTTGTGGATAAACCCGGGGGGACAATTTTGTGGAAGATCAGATAATTTTGCGAAATATTTATGAATTTGTGGATAAACCCAGGGGGACAGCTTTGTGGAAGATCAGATAATTTTGCGGAATATTTATGGATTTGTGGATAAGCTCGATGGCATAACTTTGTGGAAGATCAGATAATTTTGTGGAACATTTATGGATTTGTCGAGTTATAAAAGAGATGCGGTTCTGTAAGTTAGAACCAACAATGCCTCCTTCACACAACAATAGAGACTGGCGATAACACTAGGCTGAGGAATTCAACCCTGTATTATGCCAAAAGGAAAGAAAGACAAGTATGTTTAACCCGACTCCCCCTTTGTCGTTTAATTTCGGTGAATATCATTTGCTGATATAATTTCATTTTCATTTTTCTATTTTTTTATTTTTTTATTTTTTATATATTTGTTCATTTTATTTGTGTCCTTCTTTGTTCGCCAATTTCTCCTTTGGGGTCCAGGTAAACTCGAAATTTATGACATTTGTAGTCGATTGCACCAAACAGTGTATATGACAATTGAAAGCAGTCATAATATATCCATTTCCAATTCTTCTGTCGGGCATACATCTCGCAATCCTGCACATAGTAACATAGCAAAACACTTTGCCAAAATGTTTCATAAAAAATTTGCATACATGGTTCACACATATCCATATATGTCTTGGTACTCGTGTTATTAGACATTTGCTGTCCTGAGTACTTGCCTCAAACATTTGGCTAGTGAGTCATGTCGGGCTCAACCTCACCTTCTGAGATACTCCCAAAAGGATCAACTTCGAATCTTCTCAAAGGTGTGCTGTCCCAAAATGACTCATAGCATAAGGGGCCGTAAACCCTCCAGCTCTGGGTCTGGCTATAGCGAAATGAAACTTACAAGGAACTGCCAGAATGCAATGTTTTGCCAAGTTCGCACCGTTTTCTTTTAGCACTAAAACTGAACCTCCAGACAGTGGAATTTCTATTGGCCCCCGGAACACTTTCGGGCCAGTTGCCCGAAGGTCCATCTCAAACTTGATGTTGCACTCGTTAACGAGCGAGACTGTACAGAAGGGCCTCACAAAGTCATGGTGGTCTATATGGGGCGGAATTCAATCGCTCTCCTTGTATATATTTATAATGCAACTATAGGGGATACAATTAGCAGGTAACACATGCCAAGCCACCATTCACCTAATCATTTTCTTTAGAAACTCTGACATTGGATCCACCTCGTCATGACAAATTATTCCTGGAGGGTTTCCTTCACGGTCATGTGCGTAGTTGTAACAGCAGTCATATTGGATCGTAATCCTTTCTTTGCCTCGCATCCACTTATGAGGCTCGAAATAAGTTCTCCGCCTTAAGAAACCATCACGCCCTTCATTTCTCAGGTCGAAGACATGGCTCACAATCTCTCCTTGTTCATGATCAGAGAAGACATCTGTACGCAGCTCTAAGCCCTCCAGGATGTTGACATACTTGCCCTGTATCCTCTGGAAGTGTTCAAAATCTTGTTTTCTCACCCTCTGGAATCTATCCAGCTCATCCTCAGAGAGGATTTGTAACCGGCGATGTTTGATGACAAACTGGGGGAAGTAAGGCTCAACCTCTGCAAGTCTCTCCTTCTTCCCCTTTGGCTTGGGCGCTGATGTTTCAGTTGAACGTATTGACTTTACTTTTGCAGGAGTATACTTAGGAATGTTATAGTTTCTAACAAAATCTATATCATCACCTCCAATGACGAACTGGGGTAATGCCGCCCCCACTGATCTATCTATGAGCCGGTCCTCTGATGCAGCAATAGCGTTGGAGGGGATATCTTCCTTCTTCTGTTGTTCCCGTAATTGATCTAGCATCTTGTGGATGCGGCGATTACGGTTCCGCCGTTGAGTGCACGTGAGTTTTGCCCTTCCTCAAGGCTGAATATTGTCAGTGAAGTACTGATAAGTTGACCTCCAGTTGTCATCACCATCGATTTCATTTTTCCAATTTCGGTGCCCTAGTTGTTAGCTGTCCCCTCTTCAATTTCTTTAAATTTTCTTGTCTTCGCAGCGACTCATTTTTGTTTATTTCTGAATTTCAACACGAGCTTCTTATCACGAATATCCTCCTGACTTGCCACTGTCAAAGACCCTCCTTCATATTCCATTTCGACATGTTCAAATTCGAAATCAAAATCAACCACGACATCTTTAATCTACCTCCTGTCTAGTGCTAAACAAATGCTATTTCTGAAAGTAAAGATCAGTCGTCTGTTTGACATCCTCCTGCAAGAACAGGAAAGAAATTCCATTTCGACATGTTCAAAGTCGAAATCAAAATCAACCACGACATCTTTAATCTGCCTCCTGTCTAGTGCTAAACAAATGCCATTTCTGAAAGTAAAGATCAGCCGTCCGCCTGACATCCTCCTGCAAGAACAGGAAAGAAAAATCAGTGTGCTGAACCCGAATCAAACAAGAACAATAAAGACTTATTTATTAGATAACAAGTTTTCAGATAGTACCTTTCATTTATTACTTATTATTGTTATTTATAACATTTATTTATGTGTATATGATTGTATAGAAAAAGAGATTGTTATTCAAAACAAGAAGACCATTATTATTATTATTAGCTTGAACTTGGACTCAATTATGGGCAACTGATACATCACTGTCTCTAAGAACAAAATTTACTTCCAAAGCTTGTTCTTTAAAACATCACGACGCATAATATTTTTTTAGGTATTGCTCGTTAATGGGGAGCATGGGATGTTCTCCTTGACAGTGCACCAGTTAATAAGAACCTCCAGTATAGACCTTTTCAACCACGAATGATCCTTTTCAAGTCGGTTCGAATTTCCCTCCTATTTTGCGATGCGCAAGAATAGGTCTTTTAAGAACTAGAACCAAGTCGCCGACTTTAAAAGCCCATGTGCGGACCAATTTACTTGGATCATTCTAGCATGATAGAACTCCAAATTCTGTTGAGCCTAAGAACTAGAACCAAGTCGCCGACTTTAAAAGCCCTTGCGCGGACCAATTTACTTGGATCATTCTAGCATGATATAACTCCAAATTCTGTTGAGCTTGCAGGCATTTTCCTTCAAGGTTTTCCAGCTCCTCGAGTCGAAGCTTTACATTCTCCTCCGTAGCAATCTTGTTTGCCACCGCGACTCTTAGTGACAGCAGTTGTACTTCTAAAGGTAGTATAGCCTCGGATCCAAACACAAGAGCATAAGGCATAGCCTGAGTAGGAGTTCTTAATGTCGTTCTATAAGCCCCCAATGCTTTCAATAACAGCTCGTGTCATTTCCTCTTGTCATCCAACGTTTTCTTTAGGATTTGGACGAGAGCTTTATTAAAAGCATCAACCAAACCATTTGCCCTCAGATAATATATTGTAGAGTAACACAAATATATACCGTGCCTCCTGACGAAGTTATTGATTTTGGTACTCTTGAATGCAACACCGTTGTTTGAGATTATTCTGCGTGTTACGCCGAATCGATACACAATTTGATCTTTGAAGAACTGTAGGACGTGGTGTGCTCTCCCCTCTTTTAACGGGACCGCCTCTGCCCACTTGGAGAAATAGTCCGGTGTCCTTTTGAAGACTGAGGGTTTATAGGACCCACTATATCTGTGCCCGAACACTCGAACGACCACGACGCAATTGTTGGATGCATCACATTCGGAGACTGATGCAAGACCACTCCGTGTACTTGACATTTGTGACAAATTTTGACAACTTTCATTTAATCAGTCGTCATTTCTGGCCAGTAATACCCTAACCTCTTGATTTTCATTTTCATCTTAGGACATGACTGGTGCGCGCCGCAAAATCTTGCGTGTGCTTTTTTGACGACGTCCTGAGCCAACCCGCTGGAGAGCGCTGATCGGGTCATTAAAGACTACAATGGATGAACCCTAGAAATGAGGTTGATCATATGGGAGAGCATATAGTGCCTAAGCTTTTGAATGACGAAAATCAAAGCCAGACAATGTTTTTCGATAGGGGGATACTTTATCTCTGTCGGTATTAGACGTCGGCTTAAGTAATAGAGGGCATTTTCTTTACCCTCATTGATATGAGCCAACAGGGCTTCGAGGGAATCGTCTAATGCCGCGGTATAAAGTATCAAGTGTTTATCTGGGATCGAGGCTGCTAAGACAGAAGGTGTCATTAAGTACTGCTTGATACTTTCGAAGGTGTGCTGACATTTTTCGTCCCAAGTAAACTTGGCGTCTTTCTTGGTCAGTGCGGAAAAAGGTTGACACTTACTTGACAAATTGGAAATAAAGCGTTTCAGATAAGCCTGCCTCCCTTAGAAGGTTCGCAACTGCTTTAAATTTTTAGGGGGTGGCATTTCTAGGATAACTTTAATTTATCAGGGTCGATTTTGATTCCGCGATGAAGGACGACAAATCCTAAAAATTTTCCGGAGGTGACACCGAAGCGCACATGAGAGGATTCATTTTAAGATTATATCGTCGTAACCGTTCGAAAACAATTCTCAAATCGTACAATTGATTTTTTTTGTTTGCTTTTGAGGACCAAATCGTTCACACAACATTCGACTTGTTGGTGGATTAGGTATCAAAGATTTTCGTCATTGCTCGTTGGTAAGTTGCGCCAGCGTTCTTCAATCTGAAGGGCATTATCGTGCAGCAATAAACTCCGATTAGTGTTCTGAAGCTGTGAATTTCTCATCTTTTGATGCCATCTTAATTTGATTATATCCCGAAGAACCATCCATAAAGGAGAAAATCGCTTGGGATGATGCAACGTCCACCATCAGTTCTGGGATCGGTAACGAGAATTCGTCTTTTGGTCATACTTTGTTTACGTCCCTGAAGTCGACACATACCCGAATTTGACCGTTCTCCCTCTTGATTGGTACCACATTGGCCAACCAGGTAGGATATTGCTCTTCACAGACAAAATGACAAAATTTGCGTCTATTTGCGTCTATTAACTTTTTAACTTCAGCTATCACTTGTTGCTCAATTTCAAGATGCATTCTTTTAAGAGCTTGTGTAACTGGAGTTGCAGCTTGGTCCTATCCTAATTAATGGACCGCAACTTCCGGAGCCAATCCAGGCATTTTCTCATAATTCCATGCGAAACAATCTCTGAATTCCATCAACAATTTAGTCATATTTGTAGACTCTCCTCATTAAGCAGAGAGCTAATGAAGGTGTTCGAATTCCGACAGAGCATCCTCGATCAGAGGGTCCTTGAAATTGTCTAAAGCTTCCAGGCAATATTCCTTAGGATCGTTAATAACAACCAAACAAAATTCCACATCATCAACTGGACCCTCTATGCCGAACCCAAGACCTTGTTTTGAGTTAGGGGCTCGCTTGCTCTTATTCCACAACTCTTCAAAACGATATGATTGATCTTTTGACCATTGTTTAAGTATAACGCCACATTAAGCAAGTTTCTGGACACAGGGAGAGTACCACTCAATCGGTAATTCTGTTAATTCAAAAGAAATGTCCTCCTCTAGTTTTACATTAGTTTCAGAACTAGAGGAGGAACCTCGATGAAACTTAATTGGTTTTACACCAACATCATGGACCTCCTTTGCCACCAAACCTTCAATTTTATGGGGATAGATCGGGGTCAGAGCCACAACTTGCACATAATTATTGATTTTTTCATACGTTGATTTATACTCATAATTTCCTTCATCTTCTAGAGAGATCTCGAATTGAGGCTTCTTCTGGCTTATCAATATTGTGTTCTTCTTGGATTCCTCCCCTTTGGAACTGTCTTCCCAGTCGATGTTGATAACCAGACTCTTGTATTCGCTAGCCCAAGCGTTCCTCCCTTGGCCTTGTCCCCGGCCTTGACCTCGGGTGCGAGTTTTGGAGAAACTTTCACCATCTCGTTGCCAAGGAGCAGTGAGGGCTCGTTGAACTAGAATCAGTGGGTGTTCACATTGTGCTTCTTCCGGTCGCTCCACTTTGTTTGGTATGAAATTTCTGGAGAAAACTGTTTTCTTCGGAGGCGCGTAGTAAGCGACATCCTCGTGGATTCCCACCTCATGTACGGAAAAGGGTTGTAAGTCACTTTTGATGCAGTGCTCTTACCCTTCGTGCCAATACTTTATTATTGATGTAAAGACGAAGGAACCATTCCATGTTCGTGAATCCATGGTCGACCCAAGAGAGCATTGAATGAATTCTCAGAGTCGATAATGTGGAATTTCGCGGTTGTTACGAAATCACCGATTTTTAACAGCAGCGTGATCGATCCAAGTGCTCTTTCTTCTTTCTGGTTGAAGCCTCTTAGCATCATCTTATCGGCTGATAACTTGCGAGCATCTATGTCCAGGTATGCCAATGTGTGCAGATTCGTCATATTGATGGATGCCCCTGGATCCATCAACACTCTAGAGAGCATATACTTATCAATATTAACTGAAACGTAGAGGGGGCGATTATGGTCGGCGGTACCAAGCAACAAATCGTCGTCTGTGAAAGTAACCTTCCTTTCTCTCTGCAACGAACAAGCCTCGTCTAAGGAAGTACTGACAAGCTGAGCTATACAAATCTCTGGATCGAGTAAAGCCTTAACCAGTGCTTCCTTCATTTCCTTTAACAGAATTAAGGTGTCATAGATGCTCAATTTAGCAGGTAGTTTCCTAAGACGGGCTAGTAAGTTGTAATCCACTTTGTTACTCGGTTCCCCGACTTCTCTTTGAACATACACTTCTTCCGCTGGTGGGGTTGACTTTTCGTGGGTAGCAGCTTGTCTTGTATTGACTGTTGAACCCGTTTTTGGAGGTAACATTTTTTCTCTCCTTAAATACACCTATGTTATTTCTTCCAAATCTTAAGTTGGTTCTGAAGACGGCTTCTCTGGAGCTGGGATTAGAAGCTCCTTAGGGATTTCTTTTGAGTCTGAGGACTCGAAATCGATTGCTACCGGTGAACCCGGAAATTCCAGAACAGTTGGCTCACCTTCTGAACTATTGTAACCCGTGTAGTCGACGTCCTCTTCTTTATCGTTGTCGAACTCGCTGAGATTTTTTATGATTTGAGAATTGTTATTAGGATCGAAATCATGACCTAAGCTAGGTTTACTGTTATCACTTGTATTACTACTAGAAACATTCAAAACGTAGCTGATACCAAAATTCATTGCATTTTATGAACCCAAAGGGAAGAAGAAGTAGTCATACAAAGTCAGCGGTTTGAGGATTTTTTTCCCAAATCCGAAACAACCAATCTAGGAAATACAACCCACCTGGTCCATCCTTGGGCTTTTCAATCTCTTTGTCTTCTGTGGCCTTCTCCATCTCTTTTTGAAGCAGCTCCTCAACTCCAACTAATAGCGCGGATTTAGCGGGACTTGGATTCTGAGTTGCCTCTTGTACTATTATATTTTGAATGTGTTTTAATATTTTCTTTTAAGGCTTTGTCCACGCCACGCTCCATCCGTCGTTGGTTGTGTATGGATAAATCGAAACGGTGGGATCAATCGAAATCATATTGATAGAACCCTTTTCAGGTTCTTTCACATACTCTTTCGGGATCGTTATGCTCCCCTGTTTGAAGTTGACCTCCAACCAATTCTTGAAAGCAAAACAACCCTCTATGGTATGTCCAACCATCCTGTGATACAGATAATACAATGGATGATTTTTCTTATCCACGTCCTCGGGTCTCTTTGGCGATGGCGATTGAAATTCCGGTCTCTTAATCAAATTACAGAACATCTTTCCCATCCATCTGACGGAATCCTTGTTGGAATGACTGTTGGTTGCTCTGTTGAGAAGTTTCGAAGTTTCATACCTTTGCTGAGGTTGTACAACTTGTATATGCATCGGCTGCTTACCTTTGTCTATCACCGCAACGATGCCAGATTTCTTCTCAAAGGTCTATTGGTTTTAGCTTTTCGGTTTTCTCGAGAAAAACAAGCTGCTTAGCCTCCTCTTGAAGACTCGCGACCTTGCTTAGTAGCTTTTCAAAGGTTTTAATGGTAAGACCCTTAAAAAGAAACGCCACCGGGCCGCGAATGCTTTTTAGTATGGTCTCAATTGCATACTGCTCCTGGAGCTGTGGTTCACACTTCATGCTGAAGTTCCTCCATCGCAAAATGTAATCCATCAGAGTTTCGTCCGGCTTTTGCTTCTCCGCCACGAGGTTACCGACGGTAATGTAGCGCGGCGCTCTAGTGAATCGTTTAACGAAAAAGTCTCTAATTTCGCGAATTTCTTTATGAAACCATTTAGTTTAAAGAAGTTAAGAGCAGACATCAAGCAAATGGTCAAAGAAAGAGGAGACGAGGTGAGGCGTGAAGAAGTAACCTCTATCCTCCTTTAGTTAAAGGAAGATCAATTGAGGAGTAACCTCTATTTCCTTTAGTTACTTTAAGGTCCATCGGTGGCGGTTGAGGAGTAACCTCTTCTGGAGTAACCCTTGGGGCGATAGTTGACTACTTTAAGGTCCATCGGTGGCGGTTGAGGAGTAACCCTTGGGGCGATAGTTGACTCTCGGACTTGGAGTTCTTTTTAGGATCTTCAGCCTCGGGCTTTTCCACAGTAATCGACTCAATTGTTCTAGGTTGTCACACCATCTTCTTTGGCACTAGTGCAGCGGGGCCAGATGGCCTACTGTCGGTATCAGCGCAATGGTAAGTGGTGGGCCTCCTATCACGTGGGCCAAACACATCAACGAAAGGTCTTTTGCTAAAGTTTAGCGCTTTTGCCGGGGATAAAAACTCTTCCTGTGTAATAGGGAAGGCTGCCTTTGGCCCAAGACGAGACTTGATCAACCGATGTTCCGTAGATTTTCTGTAGGTGGCAACGAAGCCAGTGTGGATGGCGGAGGTAATCATGCGTTCTCCCAGACAGAGCTTAGCAGGAACACAGTGCTGGCAGTGGATCGGTTCGTCTTTCCTTAAAATCTTGGCTTGCACTCGCGGTGAAACGACGCATCCCATTCTTCTTAGCAATTCAACAATTGAACAATGCTCTTTCCAGGCTAGTCTTTCAACACCTAATGAATTTCAGAAAACAACGGGGGCCTCTTCCTCTTCTCACCCCGACGGTGAGGTGGTGGTGGTAGTGCGACAACGATCTTCAGAGCGTTTTCTTCACCGAGGGCAGCTGACAAGGGGTGGAACTTGCTTCCTTTTAGAAGAGGTGAGGTCTGGGGTAGTCCAGCTTCCTCTCTTGGAGTCTCTGCAGGGGCAGTAGCTTTGGAGTCTCTGCTGGGGCAGTAGCTTCGGCGGTCCTCTTCTTCTTAATCTTAGCTATCTTCCTGTTTCTGTTTCTCCTATGCGTTCGAGTTTGAGGTGCGGACCTCGAGTTGGATTCGATTTCAAAGATTGAGGGCATTAAAGTGAAGGTCGAACTACCTTCAACCAATGGTTCATTGACCACCCAAACACCCTTCCCTTTGACTGATGCTGGAGTAACAACAGGTTGGGTAACGACCAAACTAGTAGTAGTGGTAGAAACAGTCTTGAGGGCAATTCCGACGGCCCCGACGACGGACTTTGTAGTGACGGTAGGACTCCTTTCAACCAACACCCTCTTTAAATGGGGGAATTCTTTGGCGGATCTTAGGTTAAACTCCACAACAGGCTCAACGGGCTCGTCTGCTTCAAACTTTACCGCAGCAATAGGGTCGCTTCCGAACTTGACTTCAGTGTCGTCGAATCCTTGCCCACACTTGATAACTCCTCCGTCGGGCAACTCATTCTTGCTAATGGCGAAGTCCTTTCCGGTGGCGAAGGAGAATCGGTTTCGGAGAAGACATTTTCTGTAATTAGAAAAGATTCAAAAATATCAGTCTCCTCCCATGCTCCTTTATCGTAATAGCATTTTTTGGGGCAAATACCAAAAGTTGTTGAATTTGTCCGACAAACTGGGCGTCTCTTTCGAAACATATCCAAATGATTATTATTATTATTACTTATTATTATTTATTCAAATTTCAATTAGTTGCATTATAAGAGGAAAAGAGTCCGAGAATGACAAATTTCAAATCGTTTTAAAGTGTGAAATGAAACAAATATGAATCGTAGGACCCAGCCCTAAAACTAGGGGAAATCCTAGATCATACTCACTTCGGTCAACACCACTGGTGGCTTCTAATCCACCACGCATATTGGGGGTCTGACTCATTTAGACCCATTCTTAAGGTCTGAAGATTCCAGAACCTCTCTGTTTAAGGGTCATTAAACATATGACTCTATAATCCAAGAAGAGTTGGCTATACCTGCTCAAGGAAGAAATGAGCGAGGTACGCTAACAGAAGAATGATAGTCTGACCCACTAGGGACATGAACACACTACCGATATTTTAAAACGAAACCTTCTGATCAAAATGGAGAGAGGAACTTATCCCCAGCGGAGTCCCCAAAATTTGTCGGTTCAAAATGGAGAGAGGAACTGATCCCCAGCGGAGTCCCCAAAATTTGTCGGTTGTTTTATCTTTAGAGATGGTCATTCGGGTTTAATTTAATGTATATATATAGGATTGTAATTATAAGTTTAGAAAATAGTAATATTTTAATTTTGAAAAGTGTGACCGAGCGGGCCTCATGTATTTGATAGTTTAGGAGGCTGAACGTGATACCACAAGTAGTACACTATCCCGAAGGATATGCATACAACTTATTGGTAGGCTTAACCACCTAAACTAAAAGATTGACGATGACCGTTTGGTCTGCGAAATCGTTTTTTATAATCCGACAAGTTCTCATTTAACACAGGAGATTAAATAGTGATTAAATGACCAAAATCACTTAAGAAGACTTTCGATTAAGATCAGTGGTTTTTGTCTTCAAGATTTCAAAGTTTAGATTTCCAAGGTTAAATATAAAAAAATCAAAAGGGAATGACTCAAAATAGGAACAACTATTTTCGGGAGTCAATGGAGTGATAGGTAGAGGATGTCACAGATCTGAGGAAACTAAACCCTGGTGACTTCCCAACTATCCAACGATTGGACCTTAACTCTAAAGAGATCCTACACCTCGTCGTCGTGGTCTCGATCGTCGCCCTCCGTCAGCTTGCTTCCACACCCCACTTCTTGGAAATATTATTCTAAGATCCTTAACATATCGATTATAAGTTCGGGATTGTGGTGTGTATAAATGTACAGTTATTAGGTTAGTGGCTCGCTAAGGGGTACTTCCTGAACCAGGTGTCATACTGGCCTCTAACCTAAAAGTCGCCTGCAAGTTTGTAGAAACAACACGAGTTACAAAAGGGAACATGCTACGAAACGTAGTAAATAGTAAACAATAGTATTACATGCATGAATTATGTGTATATGCAGGAAAACGTGCAGTAGCAAAAGTAAATGCTGTAAATGTAAAACAAACCTGCACACCTGACTGGATGACGGCTCCTAAAAAAGACTCGAGAAAAAGTGGCAGAAGATCCACAGTAATTCGAGAAAGAAAACTATAAAAAACACGAAGAAAATCTAAAGAAAAGAAATCACAAGTGCTTTACAAAGATTTCGAGAAATTCGTAGGAAAACATATAAACAATCTGATTTCGATAAAATCGTAGGAAATCACATAAAAAAATCCAAAGAAAGAAAGAAAATCGTAAGCATTTGGGTTGTGCTAGGCTCAGAATTAGGTATTCTCGAGGGACTCCGAAGGCAACTATCGATCACCCGTATGTATGGAGTCCGACATTCAACTAAAAATGTGTTCAACTATACCAACTTAGGAGGGTACTCTTTAGCCCAATACCGGTGATTGACAAGTGGACGATCGAGTTATATTATTTAAAATTTATATTTTTACATGCGTATAGGCTTCATGCATACAAGAAAAGTAGTGTCAATTTTGGTAGTCAAAATACTTTAGAAAATAATGTATCTGCTCTTATAATTTCTATTTTTTTTATAAAAATATGATTGTCCACAAGTCGATCGAAACATCAGGCCCGGACCACCAACAATCTAAGAAGGCAAGGGTTCCTGCTAGCATGGTGTTGGTGAATAATATTATCATCCTACATTTCACCGGGTCCCTAATCGGGTCCCGATGTCGTAGGACGGAATACTATTCCGTTCTACCACCGAATGACTTTATCATCAAGGCCTTACCCCAAAACGACCGTCCAACTTACGACCTTGTTTGATGATTTCATATATAGCCAAAACTATATACGTGCACTTATGTGTCAGATATAAGTGCGTAAAACCCAAACCAAGAAGCAAGGAAAGTAAACCAAAAAAATAAGAAATGAAAAAAAAAGGAAAGAAGAATAACCCACCTCCAAAATCAATTTAAGGAAGAAAAGCCAAAGCGGTAGGAGCATTAGCCTAAAACATCCACCCGTGGGGACTTATTGAATGAGCAATGAGATGAGCACAGTTCCCGATGCTAGCCAGGAGTAACCCCGAAATGCACTATTTAGAGACCTCTAAGCTATTCTCCAAACCTTTCCCAAATATCAAAAGATTTTTTTCTCCGTTTTTTTGTTCTCTCCCAAATATCAAAAGATTTTTTTCTCCGTTTTTTTTTGTTCTCTTTTTTTTTTTGCAATCAATTCAGATCAATTCAGCCCGCAGAATTGGGTCCTGAAACATCTCTAAATATTTAGCAAATCATTCCTCGAAAAGTGGCATTCGAATTCTTCCAAATAACAAGAATTGAAATATTCCATTTCACGAACATTAAAACATTCTATTCCACCTCGAACCAAAAGCTTCCAATGCTATACAAACCCAACACTACACCAGAAACTCAGCAAGTGCTCACGACCAGGGGCAACCAAGAGGGCAAAACCGAGCCCAACATAAGGAAATCATAACCACAAGCTCACGGGTAGGAGCAGCAGAGGGAAGCCACCAACTCCCAACACAAAGGAACCACAGGCAACGACTCACGGCCAGGAACAACAAGGGGGACCACCAAACAGGTGCACAAAGGAACCAACATCACAAACAAGGCCTCTCGGGTAAGAGCATTTAAAGGGGAAGCCACCAGCTAACACCCAAACGAACAACCACAAGCTCACAGGTAGGAGCAGCCCTAAGAGGAAGCCACCAGCTAACACTCAACACAAATAAGAGAACACAACAGGAATGCTCACGGTCAAGAGCCGCCAGGAGAGAACATCAACCCCACACCCATGAACCAACAGGAGTGCTCACGGTCAAGGGAGGGAGCAACACAGGGCCCCAAGGGCCCCAAAACAAGACTCCTAAGAGTTCCAAAAATCAAACATCACCATCTGCAGGTGTTTCGAACAGAGGAAGCAATAAGGAACAAAAATAAAGTTGAAATAAGCCCTTTCCAAAAGCTAAAAAAAAAGAACATTTCTTCCAGCATATGATTCGAATAGAGGGGCAACAACATAAGGAGCAAAACCGAACTACAAAACCAACTTCTTAAAGCATTAAAACAGGTCCCAAGATATATTCAAATAGGGGAATAACAGGAAACAAAACCAAGCCCCAAAACCAACTGCTCAAAACACAAAACAAATTCCAGCATATATTCGAGCAGGAGCAACAACATAAGAAGCAAAACCGAGTTAGTAAAACAGTTGCTCAAAGCAAGAAACAACTCCAACATGTATTTCGAACAAGAAAGACAACCACAGGGAGCCAAACTGAGCCCCTCCTTCCAAAGATACCTCCCTTTCTTTTATTTTTTTGAAAGCTTTTAATAATGGAAAATTAAGAATGCCAATATCGTCCAATATGTAGTTTGAATAGGAGAGTAATAGGAAGCCGGGAAACAGAAATAAGCCCCCCAACAGTAAAATTTTCCCTCAGCAAGCATTTCGAACCCCCCCCTCCGCCGCCGCCGCCGCGTACAACCAATCTTCCTCTCAACAGTGAATCAACTCAGCAAGGAGAAAAAAAAGAAGACAGTAGCCTTCAGCATACATAACATATAGGTACAAGGATAATAAAAGCATAAAAATAAAGCTTGCATGTATACATGGATTAAAACATGCTTTCCATAAATTACCATCTCAACTACCAATCTAGAGCATTCAAAGTAGACCCAACATAAACATTAAAGGCCTAGTAATCGATGACAATGCCGCTATGAAATACCAGTTAAGACAAAATGAAGCCTTATACATGCATTCTCCTATTTTAACGTCTTTAGCATGTGTCGAGCAGGGAAGAAGAGCAGAAGAGGGGAAACATACCTTGCTCGGGCTTCTGTAATCAACAAAAGAAAGCCACAACACTCCTAAACCTCAAGCTCACAAGCAAAGCCACAGCACTCCCAAACTCCAAGCTCACAAGCACCTAGCCGAGAAATGATTCCCGCAGAGTCTCTCCCACGCTCCCAAAATTCGTAACCTCACAACAAAACACCCCAACGACCTCAGAAGAATGAACTATCGAGAAGGAGGAGGATTGCCACATTCATGCCTCAGGGAACAAGAGCGCCAGAGTCAATCTACCGGTGAATGGATTCCCGCTTAGCGAGACAAAGCAAAAGAAACTTCGGGAAACCGCAGCTCGAGCAGAGAATGTCGAGAGAGGCGAGGTTAACTCATTACACGAAGAGGGAAAATAATCACAAAGAAATGAGTGATTAGGGCGCAATCCAAGCCCAGGCACGAAGAAGGGAACCGAGCCGAACGTAGAGGCGAATTAGGGATTTAGGGAAGGTTAAAAGCTCAACCCCTCCCTCTTTTACATATCTTATATTATATTAATAAATATATATTAATAATATAATATAAAGTAGTTAAACCCCCCGATTCGCGCACGATCCGACATATCAAAATGTGTATCTCCCTTAGCTAAATTCGACATTCTGAGCCCGTCAGCGCGGTCCGTTTCGTCATCCAGAGTCGTACGAACGACTTCGTTGACGGTCGGGTCGAAAACAAATCAAAATTGAATTCCTTTGAAATAATCGTTTGTGATCGATCATAAAGCCTCCTACGGGTGCGGGAGACGTGAATTTCAATAATTGTGTGCGTCGATGTGTGAATTGTGGTATACGTGCATCGTGCAAGCATGCAGAGATCGCGATTTGTTTTCCTATGGTTTCAGATCCTAAGGGTACTCAACTCGAGTTTCGTCGCGCCAGTTTTAATCGACTCAACTAAGTGTTAATGATCTTAGAACCAATCACATGAAACTGCGAGAAGTCAAGAAGTGGCTCGAATTTCTAATCGGTGTGGGCTCCAGGCTAGTTCTCTAAAAGAGTCGGTAGGAGACCCTAAAAGCTAGATCCTATGCTCTAAGAAGAGTAAAACACCTCACCAAAAATGAGTTCAACATGTAGTTTCAGGTTTCCATTTATGGCAAATTAGAGGAGAAAAACAATAATAAGTCAGCCACTGCCCAGCACAAGGAGTTTAGATTTGATGTTCACAACAAAATAAAGAGGTTTTTTTTACTGTGTACGACAAGAAAGGATAATAGAGCAGAAACATTGCCGACAACAAGTAGAATACAAAAAATGAACATTTAACTTGATTCATATAGCATTAGAGCTTCTAAAAAAAAATCCTAAACCCCATTCTTTTTCACTTTCTCATTTCATTGCGGACTCTTGAGATAATGATAGAAGGTTAGCATCAGAGTAAGTTGGAATTAAAATATTTTCTTTTCATGTATTGTACAAACAAAAAGATATATAAGAATAGGAGAACCTCTTCCTTGTCAAGCTTCATATAGAAAGACAATGGTGAATAAATATAAGGAAACTTTAGCCGAAAATATGTGACACCCTAGGTTCGGAAGGCGGTACACCTCGGTAACACAGGACATGTGAAAAGAATTGAATATGTTGTATATTCCACGGCCAGTGCTGCCACCTATAAATGCCATGGATTTACATGGCTGTCACAACCAAAGTTATCGACCCTGCTGCTGTTTTATCTGCAGAAAATCACAACTACCACTTTGTATAGCTGAATTCAGCAATTAAGGACCAAATGTAATATGGTACCTTGCAGTTCTGCTACAGGATGTAGTTTCAGGTTTCAGTTTATGGCAAACTAGAGGAGAAAAACAAAGAGCTTTTTTACAACAAAATAAAGAGATTTTTTTTATTGTGTACGTCAAGAAAGGATAATAGAGAAGAAGCATTGCCGTCAACAAGTAGAATACAAAAAATGATCATATAACTTGATTCAGATGTCATTAGAGCTTCTAAAAAAATCCTAAACCCCATTCTTTTTCACTTTCTCATTTCATTGAAGACTCTTGAGGTAATGGTAGAAGGTTAGCAAGAGATGAAGTTGGAATTAAAATATTTTCTTTTCATGTTTGGTACAAACAAAAAAGATATATAAGAATAGGAGAACCTCTTCTTGTCAAGCTTCATATAGAAAGATAATCGTGAATAAATATAAAGAAATTTTAGCTGAAAATATGTGACACCCCAGGTTCGGAAGGCGGTACACCTCGGCAACACAGTGATGAAAAGAATTGAATATGCTTTATATTCTGCGACCACTGCTGCCATCTATAAATGCTATGAATTTACATGCCTGTCGCAACGAAAGTTACCGACCCTGCTGCTGCTGTATCTGCAGAAAATCAAAACTACCACTTTGTATAGCTGAATTCAGCAATCAAGGACCAAATGCAATATGGGTACCTTGCAGTTCTGCTACAGGATGTAGTTTCAGGATTCAGTTTATGGCAAACTAGAGGAGAAAAACAATAATAAGTCAGCCACTGCCCAGCACAAGAAGTTTGGATTTGATGTTCACAAGAAAAAAAAAAGTTTTTTTTTAACTGTGTACGGCAAGAAAGGATAATATAGAAGAAACATTGCCGTCAACAAGTAGAATACAAAAAAATAACATATAACTTGATTCAGATATCATTAGAGCTTTAAAAAAAAAAAAGGTCTAAATCCCATTATTTTTCACTTTCTCATTTCATTGCGGACTCTTGCGGTAATGGTAGAAGATTAGAAGATTGACATCAGAGGAAGGTGGAATTAAATTTTTTTTTTCTCTTGTCAAGATTCATAGAGAAAGACAATCGTGAATAAATAATTAAAAAAAAAAACTTTAGCTGAAAATATGTGACGCCCCGGGTACGAAAAGGTGGTACACCTTGGCAACACATGATGAAAATAATTGAACATATTTTGTATTCTAAAAAAGAAAAGAGTGCAAATAATAACAGAAAGTAATAAGAAAAAATTATTTCAATTCATAAATAAGAATATAACTGGTACAACCAAAAGGAAATGAGATAAATGAAAAAAATTAAACCGAAACAACTGCTCAAAATTAGAAATAAAGATACAATGACTAATACGAAACAAAAAATACCAAAAATAACTCTAAACTGTAAAGTATGCTCCGGCAGAGACGGTCCGGTAAGTGGCTGGGTGAAACCCATTATATAAAAAGACCAACGTGTGAGTTTGAAAATCAAAATTAGTAAATAACAACTATTTATTACGGAATAAACAATTACGAAAATGAGGCATGTAGTATGACCGATAAATATGGACGGTTTATTGTTTAAAAAAAAATTACAAAGCATATCACATGCTTATGATCTTGAATATGAATCACTTAAACCTATGCACATTTATATAGATATTAACATGCTACAATATCAAGTATTTTTGCACAGATATGACTCTTCAATTATTTAACACTACTGAGAATATGTAATTTTAATATATACATATATATACATATATATACATATATATATATATATATATATATATGTATATAT